>NC_087210.1:86625789-86638856 GCF_015104395.2 Macrobrachium nipponense | reverse complement strand
AAATACGCTGGAAACCGAAGAAACTTGAGGAATGACTGACAGATACCTGTACAAGTCTTGGGCTCTGATGAATGAAAAGACTCACTCGAAATACCTTTTATCGATATTGCTTCAAGAATTCATTCGAACTTGGGTCATTAGCGATGACTCACATAAGTAGTTTATTTTAACACGAAACTTGTCATTCTTTTCAAGCCTTTCATGAATAGTCTTAACTATAATTAATTGATAATAGTCATAACAAATATACAACACTGTGCTCTATTTAGTGAGGAACACAATTGTTATGTCACGTTACCGACTGTTCTTCTGTACTTTCCGAATGCAGGTCGAATCAAAATTCGGTTTCAGTCATTTTTATATTTAACTCTCGCCCTGTCTACTATAGTGCATCTCGTCTGCCTCCCGCTCTCTCTCTCTCTTTCTTTCTCTCTCTCTCTCTCTCTACCTACCTGTTGACACAGGCAGCATGGCCTATCCGTCAGTTCCAGTTTCCCCCTCTTTCTCTCCGTCAGGTGAATGAGAAAACTCTTAATACAGAGTTGCAATTTCGTTAGTTAATGTGATCATGCAAGAGAGAGAGAGAGAGAGAGAGAGAGAGATGCCATGTTGATTAATTGATTTTCCCATATTATCGGCGACGTGGGTTCGAAATAGGGATTAAATTTGTGGCCCTTCGATCTTATATATTTTTTTTTTTCGGGATTCTCCCGTTTTTCGTCGCTGCTCTGTCGGCGCCGCCCTCTGAAAAAAAAAAATGAATAAAATAAAAACCCGCCGCGGAGGAGAGGAGAGTGAGAGAGGAGAGAGGGCGAACGTTATCAAGTTATCATCGGCAGGTGGAGAGTGGCAACGTGGATATCATCTGCCCGCGGATCGGGCGGGCGGACCAATCAGCGGCCGCCGAGGGGCTGCGCAGTGGCCCCACGCGCCGATGACGTCACATCAAAGTCAGCAGGTGATCTGGTGCTGCTGCTGCTGCTGCTGCTGCTGAGGAGGAGGATCTTACAAAGCATCTTTTTGATTAAACGCCGGCCGTTACTTTCCCTTCTTTAAAAATGTCAGCGAACCGTTTCCTTTCAGTCCACAATGGGAGTTTTATTGAATGAACCGCCCCGTGAAATACTGCAGGGGATTTATTGGAAGGGGAAATAAAATGTGGAAGGGAAAGGTGGAAACGTTTCGGCTGAGGGATGCGATTCGCTCCCGCTCTCTCTCTCTGGCCCTCTTCCACTCACTCCGTTTCCCTCTCTCTCTCTCTCTTTCTATCGCTCCCCTCTTTTCCCCTCTCTCTTGCTCTCCCGGACAGGTGAGAGAGAGAGAGGTGGACGGGTCTCTAAAATCGAAGGTGAGCGACGGGAGGACGGCACCTCCAGGTGGGACGGAGAAGAGAACCTGCTCCACGTCAGGCAAGAGAGAGAAACATTACTAATTCTCACTTCCCTTCCTTCCTTCCACTCTTATCGTCATCATCTTATATAGTTTCCTCTCGTCTTTTATTCGTTCTTCTCTCGTCTCAATGGACCTTGTATTTCGGAGCTCTCTCTCTCCCGATCTCTTAGTCTAATTTTTTTCTGAACTCCCGTCTTTCAGTGTTGACTCAGGGGAGAAAATCTTGTACACTGCATGGCAAGTTCTTTCGCTTTTTGTTTTTTCTTTGGTGTTGTCGTGTTTAGACATCACACACTGCAAGTGTGTCTGTGCCTTCGCATTCACTGCATGCTGTACCATTCAGTATAACGTACGCAGAACGTATCTCAGTATTCGCTTCGACATCCCGCGAGGTTTCACAGCTGAGTGGTTAAGTCACGAAAAAGAAACCGAATTAAAACAGCTACTTTTCCCGCTGGAAATCTTGACAGAAAACGTCGTTTTCCCGCGACTGGCGCCGGAAAATGTTGGCGAGTACCGTTTTCACCCGAAACGAAAACCAGGACTACCCTCAATTGACCTTCGCTGGATTGACTGACTACTCCTTCGGTAAACTGATTGTTGTTGCCGTCGACTGACAAGGGAACTAACTGCTTGTGATATGGTATGCAAATTGAGTGGGGGAATATTGTTTTTTTTTATAAGTCGTGACAACAATTGGTTTTAATATCAGGCGGTAATTGTCGTGTTCATCGTTTTTTTTCTATTGGAGAAGTTTTACTCTCGCTACAGTGTTCACTGTGATTGGAAATGTGTCATATTCAGCGTGTTCACATTGGAATGTTGAATTTTTCTAGGTGTATACCTACACGCGTGTGAAAGGGCGCATGTATACACATCAATTGTGGAAATCGTTTCAGATATATACATGTATATGTGTATTTTATATATATATATATATATATATATTTATACATATACACATATCCATTTATATATATATATATTATATATATATATATATATGACTGAAAACTAGCTAAGAAAAATGTAAAAATTACTTGAAAACCAATTCAACGCCAACAAAAGTAATATAATCAAGCCCGAATCGAAGATTCACAACTATGCATCAGATAACAAATAGTTCCACCCCCTAATGTAGAAATATATATATATATATATATATATATATATATATATATATATATATATATCAAATAGTTCCACTACCTAATGTAGAAAGATATCATATATATATAATATATATCTATATTAATTATATATATCTATAGGTGTATATTATATATGTGTATATAATATATCTATACTATATAATAATATAATATATATAACAAATAAGATGTGCTATCCTTATTAATTTCACTTTTAACATTTCTGCATTAGGTGGTGAAATTATGTCGTCTGATGCATTAGTTGTAAATCTTCGATTCGATTAAAAATGATTTTACGTTTAGTGGTCTTAAACTGGGTTTAAAATGATTATATATATATATATATATATATATAAATATATATATATATATATATATTTATACATATATATATATATATATATATATTTATATCAAAATATAAATGAGATGTAATTACGTTATATTGCATAAATGAATACTGTTACTTCGATCCCACCGAGGGGTCACAAGGGAACACTTTGCAAACAATATGGATTCTCGTTACGTCAAAAATTCTTATGCTGGATCAACATACGGCACATACCATGTATATAATGTATATAAGCTAAATATGCATAATAAATAGAAGTATACGTACTACAACTGATATGAATATGCATTCGTAGTTTTATTGAGAATCAAACTCTTACCTTGACAAAATAATTACTTTTTTCCAATTGTTTTTGATGGGGTGTTGATAATAATTGTAAACCAATTTTGATAAAGAAAAAAAATATTTTTTGAGCGCAATATATTTCTACGTCTTCGAAGTTTCGCCTTCACAAATTTCTGTAGACGTTTTGCTTATCCTTCATGATAATGGATTTTTTTTTTCTTGTGTGAGTTCTAGTATTTTACTGCAAAACATCTCTGCGGCTTGGAAGATAAGGGAAGAAAATCTTTTTCGTGTGTGAGTCATAGCTTTTGAGTGCAAAATATTTCTGTCCCTTCGAGGAAGTTTTTGCTTTAAAAATTTATGTAGATATTTTACTTATCAATCTTGATTAGCGAAGTTTTTTGGTTTTTTTTTGGCGCGTGAATCCAAGTTTTTGAGCTCGAAACGTATCTGCTCCTGGGAAGAACGTTTCCTTTCCAAAATGATAATCCTCATATCCCGTGACCGCCTCTCTCTCTCTTGAGCAGTCCACTCACTGCCAAGTGCTTCCAAATTCCAAGTTGAAATCACTCGGTTTCGTCTCTCGTCGTTGCCAGCGCGGTTGTGGAAGAAGAAGAAGAAGACTTTCAGCGAAGTCGGCCAGTAAAACAGCAGTAGTACTAGTGGGAGAGTAGCGTCCGATCTTTCTCTCTCTCTCTCTATCTCTGTCTCTGTCTCTCCTTTGCAGAGCAAGACTCTCGCAAGAGAGACAGAGGAGAGGAAGAAGAAGACCTTGCCATCGCTCAATGCGAAAGGAGGCGGCTTTGAGATAGGACATCGCCTGAGAGTCTTCAGTCAAGAGAAAAGGTACACATATCGTAACGACAATTACACGAAAAAAGACGCCGTGGCAACGTCTCCACAGATGGGTTTTGAAAGCTCTCTCTCTCTCTCTCTCTCTCTCTTCTCTCTCTCTCTTCTTTTGAACGTTTAAAAGATCCGTCCTTTCCAGGCCGATAATTCTGAGAGCGAGCTGCTGGTCTTCAGATATGCTGGAGATGCGACGACACGACAGTTCCCGCTGTATATTTTATTTTCTTCGTCTTCCCCAGTCAAAGTGTCACTGAGTTCAAGGCGACGAAACGGCGTTAAATAATCACTGAATCATTTAAATGAGAAGAAGATTCCGTTCGCTAGTCCGTCTCGCTCGCCCGCAGCGCGCGTTCACAAGCTCATCCTGGCTGGCGGGAAACCGCTCCTTGTTTTCCACCCCGCTGAAATAGTGGCGGGAACTATATTAACACCGAGCTGCCACGAAGCATTTTTTCCGCACCGGATTTCCGCCCGCCGCCAATCGGGCGGAAATGAAAACAGGGGCGGTCACTCATGCTATTCACGGAACAGTCCGCCCATCTCTCGACACCCACAAACACCCCCCTACACGTGAGGCTGATGGATGGCGAGGTCAGTGTACACACCTGTGCAGTGAGAGGCTGGGTTGGATGTCACAGTAGTTGTTCATTAAGGAATACCTGACGAGATTCACCTTGAGAAGGTAATTTCTTACGGTGGAATTTTTTGTTTTATTTTGTTTTCGTTTCCGTTCGTTTAAATCTCTAGTGTGACAGTGGACTTACACATATGTTTATGTATATGTAAATGTATGTGTAAATATACACGTATATATATACATACATACATACACACACACACGCTATATATATATATATATATATATATATATATATATATATATATATATATATATATATATATATATATATATATATACAATATATGTATGTATATGTATATGTTTGTGTGTATATATATATATATATATATATATATATATATATATATATATATATATGTATATATATATATATGTATATAAATATATATATATATATATATATATATATATATATATATATATATATATATATATATATTCATGTATGTGTCGAAGGAGTGCGTCAATCTCTAGCGCGCCGTCAATGGGGCATCGTGCATTACTGCTGCATTTTTACAAACTCATAAAGAGGTGAGAAGTGAAGGAAATGGATAAACGTTCACATTTCAGTAAAACTGAAATCACTGAGATATTCCAGCAAGATGATGCGTGACGCACAGCGAGGGATTGTCAGTTGTTTATTAAAGACTGTTATAGACACATGATTGCATACTGTAGACATGAATACATGTTACACTAATATGATAAAGATCTGGGTATCCACTAATACATATAGTTATTAATATGTAAGTATGTATGTACGTATGTATATTGTTCGTAATCCATTTTTGTTTTATTTACATGGGAATTTATTCGTCATTATACATACACACACACACACACACCACACACACACACACACACATATATATATATATATATATATATATATATATATATATATATATATATATATATACATTATCAGTAATTAACACGTAGAACACTAATGAAAAGCAGTACTCCTGATAAATCGTCCTTTGATAGAATAATGTTTGTTAATTATTATTATTTTTTTTTTGGTTTGCTAATCTTATCTCTGCCGTTTAGAAATACGTTCTCTTCTGACTTAAAATATTGCCGTTATTTCTTGTATTGTAACAAAAATAATTTTTTTTTTTTCAGTTCGTGTCTATTTATTCACGCCGTTAATTTTGTGCATCCTTTCCGAATATGGCCGATAATATCCGTTATCGAGAGTTGCAACGGTTTGTTTTCGAACGGTTCACGTATCTTTATTTAAAAAATCAAGGTTACGAATACTTGGCCGAACCTTAGTTTTTGATTACCAAGAAAGCTATCGATTCCGTACACACACACACACACACACACGAACGCACACACACACACATATATATGCATTAAGCTACAAATATCCTTTAATATCCAATTCGCTCTACCTCGGAATTAATATATTTTCGCATATGAAAATATATTAATTCCGAGGTAGAGTGAATTAGATATTAAAGGACATTTGTAGCTTAATGCGTATATATATAAATAACGGTGATGTGATCAGACTCATATATACATATATATATATATATATATATATATATATATATATATATATATATATATATACACAATTTATATACTGGAATCATTAAGCTTCAAATGTCGTTGCATATCCGATTCACGCCACTTCGGGAATATCCCGATTTGGGGGGGGGGGGGAGGGGGTGGGAGTTTATTATCGCAGGAGGGGGATTGTAAATAAATTAAATCAATCTGTACCGAAGTGTCTCGAACTCCCGGCACAGTACTTACCAACGACTCCAGTCCAGGGTCTAACCACTTAACCGTCAAGAGGGGTTAAGTGGTTATATATATATATATAATATATATATATATATATATATATAAATAGTATATATATATATATGGATTCACTTACAAATAAGTGTATTAGATGGGAATGCACAGCCAATAGCCAGAGCAAGTAATAGCCTTTTGCATTCTCATGCAGCATTTTCTGGATATTTTTTATTTTCGACTCATTCTGGAAGAAATGACTATGGATGGAATTTATATTTAATGAATCGGCGTTCGCTCATTATTACGTCAGTGAGCTTAAGAAGGATGCACGTTTGAAATAAATATGGCGCTGAAATGAAAAAAGAATATTCTCCTTAACTTCACACCTTTCGAGGACGAAATAAACGAACGAGTGTGATATGTCTTGCTTGAAGGAGAAGTGAGCCACTTGTATTTAATATTCATCTGGGCACTCACTCTCTCTCTCTCTCTCTCTCTCTCTCTCTCTCTCTCTCTCTCTCTCTCTCTCTCTCTCTCTCTCTCTCTCTATATATATATATATATATATATATATATGTCTAAATTAAGGTAATGCCATTTATACATAGCATCACGTCTCATATTTCGTGATCGAGTTATTCATGTATGTATGTATATAGTTAAAGTTATATGCATATATACATTTAAAGTATATATATATATATATATATATATATATATATGTACATACACACACACACACACACACACACACATATATATATATATATTAGTCACATACTTTATAGAGTAACAGCCGATTTTTTTTACTTGGGTAATAAAAAAGGTACTTATAAAATTAACATACTCGTGTTTTTAAACCGTTTGAATAAATGACTGCAACACAAGGATTAACAGACTGATTTGTGTAGTGACACGGTGCCAGAAGACATTATTATTCAAATGCCGTAGTACTACAAATATGTCTCTCTCTCTCTCTCTCTCTCTCTCTCTCTCTCTCTCGTCAGATATTAAAGACTAATTTGGTACTGGTATTGCCAGATGTTACTTGATAAAATAACGAATTATTTCTGTATTTAAATAATTAAAACAATTATCATTTATTTATTTATGTATTTTTTATCTATTAATAATATTATGATTTTTTTGTCTATCGTCGTCTATCAGTCATCCTATTCTACTGGGTGGTTCCATGATACAAATGATAAAAGGCCAAGTTTATTAACAAAAACCGTCTCGCACTAATGACTCAGTGCATCATCAGTCTATGAAAAGTTTACTGTTTTATGTGCTTTTCATGCTTTTATTTTTACTGTCTTAACTTGTAAATTTTAATTGCATTGTGAATTCCTTTTATGCTAATAATGTATTTTATTGCGTCTTTTACTTTTCACAGACTGATGACGCACTGAGTCATTAGTGCGAAAAGTTTTTTGTTAATAAACTTTGCCTTCTATCATTCGTATCATGGAACCTCCTGAAGTCTATATATCTTGCTGACTGGAATATTAAATATTATATATATTTATATATATATATATATATATATATATATATATATATATATACACATACATACATACATAGATAAAAGAACATACAGACATACAGGATATAATTATAGTTAAATATAACTTATAAATTTATATATATATATATATATATATATATATATATATATATATATATATATATATATATATATATATATAAATCAGGACCTCCATTTTCACGTCTTGTCGCAGGGACATGGCAAGAAACAGAGAAAAGCATATATATATATATATATATATATATATATATATATATATATATATATATATATATATATACATAGCCCGAATTTGGACGAAACGTCAGCTCCTTCTAGTACACCTTCCCCCCCGCCCCCCCCATCACCTGCCCTGGAGGTCAGCCTTAACGAAAAGGGCGTCTCCTTAGGGTCCTGCCGTTGCCTCAATCGTCACAAAGGAAAGGGGAAGAGATGATTATGGTGACCACCGCCTTCTTCAGGTTCCATGGGGAGTCGCACCCTGAGTATCCTGAAGAAGGCGCAGAAGAAGAGAAGAAGAAGAAGGGATTAAGGTCCTCTCACTCAGGCCATTCCTCACAAGGGGAATTTCATCTGAAAGAGGAGAGGGTGGGGGAGGTGGGGAGGAGGAAGCCGGGGGGGGGGGGGAGCGGGTGGGGGAGAGTGATGAAAAGGAGAGACGACGCTAAATAGGAACAAGAAAAATACGAAGAAATACAATTATGTGCAAAGCCGATGCGTTCTTTAATGCCTTGTCTATGCTGACAAATATATATATATATCATATATATATATATATATATATATATATATATATATATATATATATATATATATATATATATATATATTTGTGGCACACACGCGCGCACACACACACACACACACATATATATATATATATATATATATATATATATATATATATATATATATATATATATATATATATAAATTTTTTTGGGGGAGGGATCTGTTCATATATCTGTATTCACTCAGTTTGTCCTTCCTTACCTTACATTATACAGATAAAAATCCGAATGGTTTTTAGAGTTTACCAGAAACGCGCTACAAGAACTGCTCAGATAGATCTAGGAAATATTGCGCGAGATACCATTATATTTGTACAGTAATATACTCGAATTTTCTTAGTATGAAAGAGAGAGAGAGAGAGAGAGAGAAGGGAATTATTGCCGGAGATTCACTCCCATCGAGGAGTCTGCAACAGCAGGTGCGCCTAAAATACAAACCACATATTCAAAGCACAGGCGAATAACTCCTACATCAGGGTTTCGTAACTCGTGCAAAAAGAAAGATTTAAATTACCAAAACAAAGTCCAACCATCTATCAAGGCAAACTCGCAGCCTGAGCTCCTAAAATGTTAACAGAGTGAGGTGTGCAGTCAGCTACCATAAAAATTAGACAAGCTACAGGAACCTCCTTCAGAAAACCAGCTACTGTGATCAGGGAAAGACGTCAAAATTCGAGTGTCATTTGCGTTTTTTGATTAAAAAGAAGATGGCTGGGAGGTGGAGAGAGGAGAGAAATGGAGAACGAATCCTCAGAGAAAGCGTGAATGTTAGAAAAAGCAGAATGTAGAAGGTTACTGGGCAATGGTGAAACTATACTCAGTTTTTTTTTTCATCTATCCATCCGTCTGTGGTGTTTGCGTATGGTAACACTGCGTCCCGGGCTTTGGATAGTTACATTCAGCTTACATTCAACAATAATATCCTATTTCGAATATTATCGGTGTCATTCGCATACAGTAAATTATCAAAACACTTTTCAGTTGCAAATGTACACCCAGATAACCTTTTATTTACCTAAAGCTTACACAGCGTAACTATCTAAAGCCCGGGACGCAGTGTTACCATACGCAAACACCACGTGCGAGTGGACAGATGGGGAAAAATAAGTATAGTTGGTCCGCTGGTATAGTGGTTACTTGAATTTGAAACTGATTTTACTGAATGTGGTATGAATATCCTCACACAATATGCATCAGTAACCCTTGCGCAACTCGCAGGAAATTGGATGACTATCTGAATCACAAACTAGACAGGCATATTTTTTTTTTTTTTGCATAGTTTCACTTTCCTTGTCTTTGAATTCAATCAATCAACAACAACACAATCCTTTCCAAACTCCTCTTGGAGAATGGTTCTCGTAGATCTTAGGTGATTCTTAAGATGTCACGGATTTGTTATTCTGATAAATTTATTGCCTCCATAACCAGAAGTATGTGGGACGTGATTTACTGAAAATATTTTAGTACTAAAAACCGTTGGTATCTAAACGCTTCAGAATTTATTCAACTATGAATTTAATTTTCAACTCAAAATTATCACGTATATAACTGTTAGATAATATATATATATATATATATATATATATATATATATATAGTATATATATATATATATATAGATATATATGTATATATGTATATATATATATATATATATATATATATATATATATATATATATATATATATATATATAAGCGAATACCACGGGAAATTGATAGTCAGGAATCCAAGCGCTTTCGTCTTTATTCAGACATCGTCAAGTAGCTCCTTGACGATGTCTGAATAAAGACGAAGCGCTTGGATTCCTGACTATCAATTTCCCGTGGTATTCGCTTATTTATGAAGTCACGTGCATCTACTGTGATTTTTTGAAGCATATATATATATATATATATAATATATATATATATATATAAATACACACACATCTGCAACTATTTATCTTTATGAAATAAAACTCTATATCTCTCACGCCAAATTGCTATGAGAAGGCCCCCCTCGCACCCCCCTCCGTAATGACATGCTAAAATACCGTTCATTACCAGACGTACTCTCTCTCTCTCTCTCTCTCTCTCTCTCTCTCATACACACGCTAACGCGTACGGTCCATCCGCGATAATCGTCGTAAACAAAACTATCGCGATTATTTCCTCGTTGTAGGATAATTAAGCTTGATAATTCGAACTTAGAATAAACTCGGAACACTTAGTATATGATTAATACGAATAATTCGTTTTTTTTTTTGTCCGCTCATCGTGGACATAACTGATCAGTCGACAAGCTAATGAAGAAGTCGTTGACGGCAAGAAAGTGATGACAATGAGAAACCTCCTGTACTCATAAGGACAGTCAGCCCATAGAGGCAACGTAACACTTCGACCCTTAAAGTGTCTTTTGCTGATTCGATCTTACCTCCGGCAATTATAAGTCGCAGCGGAACTCCTCTTTCTGTGTTTTAAGCATTGGAAATATTGTGAGGTGCTTTCTCTCCTGGCAGAGAGAGAGAGAGAGAGAGAGAGGTGGAAAACGGACATAGAAAGGCAATCTGTCCACATAATTCAAACTCCAAGAAACAGAGAAACATGCGGAGAGACACCTGTGAGAGAGAGAGAGAGAGAGAGAGAGTTGAGAGAGAGAGAGAGAGATTAAAGGACGAATGGATATATATAACAGAGACAGATAGATTCAGTGAGAGAGAGAGAGAGAGAGAGAGAGAGAGAGAGAGAGAGAGAAGGATAAATAGATATACATAACAGACAGATAGAATTAGTGAGACCTTACAGACCTTACCTAACAGACCTTACATCTTGTTCGGGTTGCTCCAGGTCCCTCAGTGTGAGGCACCTCTAATGTCTACCAGAGAGTTGCTAGTGCATCTTCCGGTATATTTTGTATCTTCCAATCTTGGATGGTCTGGGATGCAGCTTAGATATTTGTCGAGCTTATTCTTAAACACATCTACGCTCACTCCTGATATATTCCTCAGATGAGCTGGCAACGCATTGAATAGACGCTGCATTATCGATGCTGGTGCGTAGTGGATTAATGTCCTGTTTGCTTTCCTTATTTTTCCTGGTATAGTTTTGGGCACTATTTATCTACCTCTGCTTGCTCTTTCTGATATTTTTAGCTCCATGATGTTTTCGGCTGTTCCTTCTATTTGTTTCCATGCCTGAATTATCATGTAGCGTTCTCTTCTCCTTTCTACATAGACTATATAATTTTAAGGATTGTAGTCTTTCCCAGTAGTCAGGGTCCTTAACTTCTTCTATTCTAGCTGTAAAGGACTTTGTACTCTCTCTATTTGTGCAATATCCTTTTGATAGTGTGGGTACCATATCATATTGCAATATTCAAGTGGACTACGAACATATGTTTTATAAAGCATAATCATGTGTTCAGCTTTTCTTGTTTTGAAGTGCTGTAACAACATTCCCATTTTTGCTTTACATTTTGCCAATAGAATTGCTATTTGATCATTGCATAACATGTTCCTATTCATCATCACACCAAGGTCTTTAACTGCTTCCTTATTTGTGATTGTCTCATTATTAGGTCCCCTATATGCATATAGCTTTCCTTCTCTGTCTCCATAATTTATTGATTCAAATTTATCAGAGTTAAATACCCTCATATTTACCTCTGCCCAATCATATACTTTGTTAAGGTCTCTTTGTAGCGTGTTCCTATCTTCATCACAAGTAATTTCTCTACTTATTCTTGTGTCATCGGTGAAACTACTCAATACCGAGTCCTTAACATTACTGCCTATGTCTGCAATCATAATAACAAACATTAATGCAGCTAACACCGTACCTTGTGGCACACCGGATATTATCTTAGCTTCCTCCGATTTCTCATCGTTTGCAATAACTATCTGTTTTCTGTTGTGTAAAAATTCTTGTAACCATCTTCCTACCTTATCCACTATATTATGTTTTTTTAATTTTCTTCGCTAATATATTATGATCTACCTTGTCAAAAGCTTTTGCAAAGTCTAGATAAACCACATCTGTTTCATTTCTGCTTTTCATATTTTTGCATATGTTCTCACGGTGGACTAACAGTTGGGTTTGTGTACTTTTTCCGGTTACGAAACCATGCTGTCCTATATTAAACAAATTATTTTTCATTAAATGTTTCATAATATTTTTCTTCATTACCCTTTCATACACTTTCATAATATGTGATGTTAGACTCACAGGCCTATAATTACTTGCCTCTAGTCTTGATCCACTTTTGAAAGTACGGGTAATATATGCTAATTTGTGTTCATCATAAATCTTGC
>NC_087210.1:86593289-86618289 GCF_015104395.2 Macrobrachium nipponense | reverse complement strand
AAAGTCTCTCGCGGTAAAAGCTTTCCTTCTTTCTTCCTTTCTTTTGTTTTTTTTTTCTTTTTTCCTTTTGGAATAATTATGCTGATGATGTCATTTAGCTGGAACCTCGAAAGTTCCAGTTAAGATGCAATGCATTACAACCCTAATACATATCTACTTGTATTTTCATCTTTTAATTACATTTTATCTATGTGTTTATCAATTTATTTACTTTTTCTGTTCTAAAACCTGATCACTCCTTTCTGTATCTCTTATTACCTTCTGGTACTTCTTTAAGTGAACGCCATAATATTCTTTGGAGGCTTGAATATCAAGTCAGTGGCCCCTGTGGTCGGCTTGTTTTATATGAATTGGGATCATCTTCTGAACATAATAATAATAATAATAATAATAATAATAATAATAATAATAATAATAATAATAATAATAATAATAATACAGAGAAAACTCATAATCCCATGAGTTAATAAAATGGGAAAGTAAATCCACAGTCCTAATAATAATAATAATAATAATAATAATAATAATAATAATAATAATAATAATAATAATAATAATGACTGTCTATCGCTTGTCTATCTAATAGGGGAAAAACTAGTAATGTTTCCCTCAAGTTAAGATTTGATATGAAAACGAGTTACATGTTATAAAAATTAATATTGCTATGAGAATACAAAATCCATCGACATTTTTTTATTCGAGTAAGTACGTTTTTCGCAACTGTCTACTATGTTCTGTTTATACAATTCAATTTGCGTAAGTGTCCAGATATCTATGACCAGTTACGCAGGCGAGTAATGCTATTATTGGCAAAGTTTTCCCTTCAATCATAAAACTCTAATGTCCTTTTTGAAGACTACCTGCAGTTCTAAACGAACCTTAGTCAATTCTCCGGCAACTCCTCAACTCATCAATCTCCTCCTCTTCTTTTCTTCTTCTTCTTCTTCTTCCCTTCGATGTCAGTATTCCACCACCGGAGGGAAGACTCGTTCTTTCTATTTGTCTACTTTCATAAGACTAATTGATCTGCCGACATTTTTTACCTGGATATCTCATCGCATAAATCGACTTCCTGCCGTTTTTCTTCTTCCTTTTTTATTGGCGAGAAAAATGAGCTGTTTGCCGTCACAAGTAGGTATGTCCCCCACGACGTTGTTCGTGAGTAGTTTTCAGCATGGAACGTGAGATTATGGTTCTGTCTAAAACAGATAGACCCGATAGCTTCATATTCTTGAATGTCGTTCTATTTAGGGCAGATAGAGCCCATAGCTTCATATTCTTGAATATGGTTCTATTTGGGTCGGACAGATCCCGTAGCTTCATATTCTTTAATATGGTTCTATTTGGGAAAGATAGACCCCATAGCTTCATATTCTTGAATGTGGTTCTATTTGGGGCAGATAGAGCCCATAGCTTCATATTCTTGATATGGTTCTATTTGGGACAGATAGATACCATAGCCTTGATAGTCCGGGAGCTCACAGTGATTTGTATTACATCTTGAGTACAAAAGGTTTAATAGGTAAAGTCATCAGCTGTTGTGATGGGTACCTCCGAATGGCCATTCTTAAGCTATGCCGTTGGTGCGTTGAGTAAGGGGCGCTGCTTAATTAAACTGCCCCCCTAAAACAAGTGTAAATTACATTTTGGAGTACATCAATCAAACCTGTGATAAAAGTTTCGTTTTGGCACTGTGATTACAGATGTGCCATTCTTAAATGGCGCAATTGGCGCAAAACGCATTTAAGAAGGGTCCAAATGGAGCGCTACTGTCACATTTAAATCACAATTTGAGTACATCAATGAAACTTTGTGGAAATATACCTTTGAGCTTCCTGATGAAGGATCAGTAATTCTTAAAGTATCAAATTTGGTGCAAACCCCATTTAGTCGCTATTTTTGGCACATTTCAAACACGTCTTACGTACATTAATGAAACTTTGTAGAAATATCCTTTAGAGCTTCATGATAAAGGATCAGCAGTTCTTAAGTTTCGTAATTGGTGCAAAGCCCATTCAAGACAACCCTAAAGAGATTGCTATATCAGCATATGGCGGATTAAAACAAATTTTCTAGCTCCATGACCTCTTTGTATACCATGAATAAACTTTGTTGGAATATTTTTTTTATCTGATATAGAAGAACAAAGGAAACACTTTATATATTTTAGTATTTATTCAAACACGAAAAGGTGCATTGGTGAAGAGTGAAATATAATTTACGTGCCAATACTATTTACAATTCGATATTTATTTATGGTATTTACCCGGACATTATATAATATCTAACGTATCTAACTCATGAATTATTAGTTTTTCAAATCTATTGTTTGCTCTGCCCTCAGCTCCATACATTGTGGCTGTGAATCTCTGAAGAGCTTCTTTCGTCGTGTTAGAAACTGTAGAGCTCGTTGTCGTTACTCTGAAAGTCTTCTGGTAGTTAAGTTGCTTTTCTAGAGTTAGGAGAGGCTGACCTTCACTTTTCTGACAAATGCGGATGTATAGTCTGATCCCGTGAGGGCATGGAAAGCTGGCAGCGCTGCACAAAGATCTGGTCCTAGTTCCTTCCATATTGCAGTCCGGCTGATGTTACGACGAATGTTCGTTGAAACTGTTCCAATATCCATCCACAATGTTGGCAGAAATCTATTGCAGTGGGACAATAATATCACTGCAATGCCTGTGTCGGATGCCCTGACCACTATGTGTCCATTCTCACTATCAGCTGATAAGGAATGCAGACAAATGTTTGTGTCTACTTTCTCATGGTTGTTCGTTAATCCATCCACTGTGTTTCACTGTATCATACCCTCTGTCACCTGGAACTTGTAACACTCCCCTTGGACATCTAAGAAGACTTCGCGATCCCCAAGAATGTTAGCATACGAAGAGTCTTACCATTCATGGGCAAGAAACTTGGGTAGCTGCTTCTTGAAGGACTTGGACTTTAGGGCATAGTTTAGATTTCTTGGCACTGTGATGATGAAGGTTCTGTCATGAGATCCCCGCCCGTTTCTTTCAGTGTATGCATTTGGCTGACGTTGCTAAACTCTGGGTAAGAATACTTCTGGCTAACCCTCTGCATGTGAGGGGCAAATTTGGTGGCAAGGTATGTAAGAGAAACTGTCCATCTATGATGTAAGCACTGACTTCCTTCAGCTGTCCTTCAAAACCTTTCACTTTACTCTCCAATATATTAAAGAGTGCACTCTTATCTGTCTTCGCCATTATTTCTTCAGGGCTGGCCAAGGACAGAGGTACTGGGATCAATGGGTACAGGAGACTATGCTGCATGTCAGGTCTCTTCTTGGTGGACAGCACAAGGAGGCGTCCCATCAGATTCTGTGATCCTTTAAGGGCTGCAACTTTCGTGTTCTTTGTCCGACGATTGCTTGCACAACCATCTACAAAGGTTTTCAGCTTTTCCTTCTTTATTGCACTTTCAAATTTGTTTGGATCACTCACGCAAGCCTGGATGAATTCTTTATGTCTGACTTTTCCCTTAGCTGGTACATTGAGGAGGCTCTCACGGATTTCATCAATGGTACCTTTTGCTGTGCAAATACTGTACAATACTCTGAAGCTTCCTGGGTTTCATATGGATTGTTCGTATCTAAGATTTACTTGATGATTTTCTGAAGGATCTTCAGAAAATCATCAAACATTATCACGTTGAATTCGTCTTGGCTTAAGTTCTGTAGTGACATCTTCTTTGCTAATCAATCCTGTCATCTCTTGTAACTGACTAATGAACAATGCTCAGGTAGCCTTTGTTCCCATCCATCTGAGGCGAGCAGAGTAATCATTAGTGAAAGAGGCGATTCCTGTCATGCGAGCTGCGGTGTCGGCATTGATAATTTATTCCAGTGTCAAATCCACAGGAATTCTGCTGAAATCATGTTCTGTTCTCCGCACTGACAATACACCCTGATTAAGTATCTCTCTAAGGCCAGGATGAGTCTCATCAATATTCAGTAAGTCCAATTGGTATTTTGTTAACCAGTGGGAATAGTTGATGCGGCCTGTGGCAAAGAACAGGTCAATGATCGGTGTCAGTTTGAAGACAAAGAGCTCGATGTTATTTGTCCTGATAGCTCTTTCAAGTTGGTGAAATATGTTGATGTACTCCACATACATCATCCAAAACTTTGCAGCGTATCCATGAGCTCCTGATACGATTGCCTTGGTGAATTCAGAATACTCTTTCGAATACTTCTCAGAAAGATCTGCATTGATCACCAGCTCAAGCTCTTCTCTGTAATCACATGTCTCCAGAAAGGCATTGAAAGGCAGGGTTTCAAAGGCAATGCCAAGTAGAAGATGGAGCCTCTTGCATTGGTTGAAGGGTCTTCCTGTGAGGAACCCAATCAAAGAACCTGGTGCAAGGACACCAGTCTCTATAAGCATGTCAAGTTCTTCTGATTCTGCTATGAGTCTTCCAAGGGCCTTGAAAAAAATGCCATCTCTATAAGGAAAGCACCCATCATGATGAAAACATGATCAAATGTTGAAGGTTCTGTAGCCTGGATTTACATGGCTGGTCTTGCTGCTGCAAGTTCATATGTAACCAGTCCATACTCTTGGTTGCATTCTTCAGCACACTTCTGGTTTGTTCGAAAAGCTGGTGATGGGCTCGTTGGTTTGGCATGTATCTCACTTCCTGTTTTGGTAGCTGATCCTTGTAGAAGATGGCATTGGGTAGAACATCAGTCTCAAATGCGTGGCTCATTATCCACACAAGCTCTATATGTCTTGCAGTGATTGCAGCATCAGGTATTGTAAAAATAGACGTGTTCTTATAGGTAAAGGTAGCTATTTTGGGGACACCAAAATAGGGGGGAAGAGATGCGTCTGCGACAATGAATAGACCTCTTCTTGGCAGCCTTCTTTGCTCTTGGTGTTGCCTTTTTAACTGGTGTTGGTGTTTCATCACTCTGTTGACTGTTGCTATGATCTCCTGGCCAATTTTGATACAGAATTCCCATTGTATCATGCAGTGTATTGCTCCCGGACAACATCTGTGTCATCTCATCGAAGTTGTCAAATGCGAGTCCCGTTGGAGCTCATGCCAAAGTGTTCTCAGGTCAAGCTTCTATCGTCTCTTGGATTGCTTAAGCAGTTGATGTTTCGAGTTCCTCCAAGCAAGAATAGTTGAGACAATGCCCAAACCTATTTAGAACTTCAGTAAGCTTCTTGCTACCTGTGATAGATCTCATAGAGTTACATGTTTTGCTGGTTTTGCACGGCCTCTTTTGACAACAAACAATGCTTCCTGATATATGGAATCAATACGACATTTGATTTGTTTTCCACGTCGGTCAGATATGTTGCCTGTGTACAGAACTTTGAAGAAGTTCATCACAGGTTGGGGTATAAATGTGTCTCTGTCTCTGATATCATTCAGTGTTGGATTGTCTGGTAGGCTACATCTTTTTTGTAACATTTAACAGATGCTTACGCAATATTACAGCTGCTTGGTTGAGGAGTTGTTCCATGGACTCTGTAATCATAAGCCACACAGACGGAATCATCAACAATTATAGCATTGTAAAGAGTACTACCTAATTTCTTACCTACCAGACTCTGGGCCTGATTTTGGACCCAAACTTATTCGTTGGGTTTCGCAACAAATTGTGCCAATGGATAGGAGACTCATCAGCAGATGAACAAAAGTCCAAATAACAATCATACACACGTGTCAACAGTTCTGCACGTTTGTCAGCAATTACAAACTTCTCGACATATTCATGGATATTTCTAACAGCAATTATTGTCTTTTTCTGGGGAATGTCATCTTTTTTTTTGTTTAGTACTAGAAGTTCTATTGGCTGTAAGCAAGAATGTGCTCTTGCATGAATGATGATACTTAGCTTCTTTTACCACCAGGTCTACACCAACGACTTTCGAAAGGACAGCTGTATCCTGCAGTAGTTCAGCAGCCTCTTGAATCCTCTGTCCTGCTTCTAGTGTTTTACATGATCCTAAAAGTTCAATAGCCCCCTCCTTTTTTCTTCCTCTTTTGATTACAGAAAAGACAGGCGACAGGAAGAATTCCAGATGATTAGGGTTCAGCATCGTTATCTACTCTTGCATTGGAATGTAAATGCACAAAATTCCTGGTCTATCTCCAGGAGCTGATGGTGTGGATGTAACGGCTGTGAATTTCTGGTAGCAGGATACATGATAACCATCATTCTCATCTGGGCTCTCGGGCAAGGTGACAACCAAGTCATAATAAACCGATTTCTGAAATTGGGGTTTTTCACGCCTCTTCTCAGCTGCGGTTTGCACAGTACTCCAGTTCTTCTCATGGAAGGGTAAAACACCTCAACGTTGTTTCTTCTCCGAGGGCTTCCTAGCATGGAGAATACAACGCCTGTCACGCCTGGAGCCAGGAATTAAAAGGGCTTTTATTCTAAGCTAGAACACATTCTATATAGCTACATCGATAACTAATTTTCATGTGAAAATAAACAGCTCAAGAAAGACATTTTGATTTAATTTCACGTAATAATCCAGCAATGTGTAGAACACACTCGGTTCTCAATTTGGAGACATTCGAAAAAAATCTCAAATCCTTAAGTTTTGAAATAACCCCACAAACTCACATTTGTGTTTCATTACTCTGTTCCATACAAAGCAAAGTTGCCACCATACTGGTATTATGGAACTCTAATTTTCATAAACACGAGCACCTGAAAAGAAAAGGCACAATTAATAGTACAGATAAAATAAACATGTGGAGGAGATGACATGAGTAAATACATAGGCCTGAAGAAAATGAATATAGGTCCTTCCAATGTGCTAATAATAACACCCTCTTTAGGCCGTTCTTAAATGGGTTTTGCACCAATTACGGAACTTAAGAACTGCTGATCCTTTATCATGAAGCTCTAAAGGATATTTCTACAAAGTTTCATTAATGTACGTAAGACGTGTTTGAAATGTGCCAAAAATAGCGACCTAAATGGGGTTTGCACCAAATTTGATACTTAGGAATTACTGATCCTTCATCAGGAAGCTCTAAGGTATATTTCCACAAAGTTTCATTGATGTACTCAAATTGTGATTTAAATGTGGAAGTAGCGCCCCATTTGGACCCTTCTTAAATGCGTTTGGCACAAATTGCGCCATTTAAGAATGGCACATCTGTAATCACAGTGCCAAAACGAAACTTTTATCACAGGTTTGATTGATGTACTCCAAAATGTAATTTACACTTGTTTTAGGGGGGCAGTTTAATTAAGCAGCGGCCCTTACTCAACGCACCAACGGCATAACTTAAGAATGGCCATTCGGGGGTCCCCATCACACCAGCTGATGACTTTAGCTATCAAACCTTTTGTACTCGAGATGTTATACAAATCTCTGTGAGCTCCCGGACTATGATATTCTTGAATATGGTTCTACGTATTTGGGGGAGATAGATCGCATCCTCAGGAATCCTCATCAATCATTGCAGCAATGTTCTTCCATCCTCAAGAATCCTCATCAGCCATTTCAGCGATGTTCTTCCATTCTCAGGAATCCTCATTAGCCATTGCAGCATTGTTCTTCCATCCTCAGGAATCCTCATCATTCATTGCAGAGTTGGTCTTCCATCTCAGGAATCTTCATCAATCATTGCAGCATCATTCATCTCCATCCTCCATGAATCTCATCATTCATTGCAGAGTTGTTGATTTATCCATCTCAGGAATCCTCATCAGTCATTGCAGCGTTGTTCTTCCATCCTCAGGAATCCTCTCATCAATCATTGCAGAATTGTTCTTCCATCCTCAGGAATCCTCTCATTAATCATTGCTGCATTGTTTTTCCATCCTCAGGAATCCTCATCAATCATTGCAGTGTTGTTCTTCCATCTTCAGGAATCCTCATCAATCATTGCAGAATTGTTCTTCCATCTTCAGGAATCCTCATCAATCATTACAGAGTTGTTCTTCCATCTTCAATAATCCTCATCAATCATTGCAGCGTTATTCTTCCATCCTCAGGAATCCTCATCATTCATTGCAATGTTGTTCTTCCATCCTAAGGAATCCTCATCAATCATTTCAGCATTTTTCTTCCATCCTCAGGAATCCTCATCAATCATTGCAGCATTGTTCTTCCATTCTCAGGAATCCTCATCATTCATTGCAGAGTTGGTCTTCCATCCTCAGGAATCTTCATCAATCATTGCAGCATTGTTCATCCATCCTCAGGAATCCTCATCATTCTATGCAGAGTTGGTCTTCCATCCACAGGAATCCTAATCAGTCATTGCAGTGTTGTTCTTCCATCCTCAGGAATCCTCTCATCAATTATTGCAGAATTGTTATTCCATCCTCAGGAATCCTCTCATTAATCATTGCAGCGTTGTTTTTCCATCCTCAGGAATCCTCACTAATCATTGCTGTGTTGTTCTTCCATCCTCAGGAATCCTCATCAATCATTGCAGAGTTGTTCTTCCATCCTCAGGAATCCTCATCAATCACTGCAGAATTGTTCTTCCATCCTCAGGAATCCTCTCATCAATCATTACAGAGTTGTTCTTCCATCCTCAGGAATCCTCATCAATCATTGCAGAGTTGTTCTTCCATCCTCAGGAATCCTCATCAATCATTGCAGCGTTGTTCTTCCATCCTCAGGAATCCTCATCAATCATTACAGAGTTGTTCTTTCATCCTCAGGAATCCTCATCAATCATTGCAGCATTGTTTTCCCATCCTCAGGAATCCTCATCAATCAATTACAGAGTTGGTTCTTTCACCTCAGGAATCCTCATCAATCACTCGCAGTTGTTGTTCTTTCCATTCCTCAGGAATCCTCATCAATCATTGCCCCAGAGCTTGTTATTTCATAATCAGGAATTCCTTCCATCAATCATTGGCAAGCTCCTTGTTCTTCCATTCCTCAAGGAATCCTAATTCAATCATTACAGAGTTGTTGCTTTCATCCTCCAGACATCCTCATAATACGCAGCGTTGTTCTTCCATCCTCAGGAACTCCTCATCAATCACTTACAGAGTTGTTCTCCATCCTCAGGAATCCTCATCAATCACTGCAGCGTTGTTCTTCCATCCTCAGGAATCCTCATCAATCATTACAGAGTTGTTCTTCCATCCTCAGGAATCCTCTCATCAATCATTGCAGAATTGTTCTTCCATCCTCAGGAATCCTCATCAATCATTGCAGAATTGTTCTTCCATCCTCAGGAATCCTCATCAATCATTACAGAGTTGTTCTTCCATCCTCAGGAATCCTCATCAATCATTGCAGCGTTGTTCTTCCATCCTCAGGAATCCTCATCAATCATTGCAGCGTTGTTCTTCCATCCTCACGAATCCTCATCAATCATTGCAGTGTTTTTCTTCCATTCTCAGGAATCCTCTCATTAATCATTGCAGCGTTGTTTTTCCATCTTCAGGAATCCTCACTAATCATTGCAGTGTTGTTCTTCCATTCTCAGGAATCCTCTCATTAATCATTGCTGCGTTGTTTTTCCATTCCTCAGGATCCTCACTATCATTGGCAAGTGTTGTTCCTTCCACCCTCAAGGAATCCCATTCAATCTTGCAGAGTTTGTTCTGCCATTCCCCAGGGAATTCCTCATCCAATCCACTGGCAAGCGTTGTTCCTTTCCATCCTCCAAGGATCCTCACAATTGGATTACAGAGTTATCCTTCCATCCTCAGGATTCCTTCCTCAATCCAATCAGGAAGTTATTCCCGTCCATCCTCGGATCTCATCCAATCATTGACACTGCAGTTTTCTTCCATCCTCAGAATTCCTCATCAATCACTGCGTTGTTTTGTTCTTTCCATCCTCAGGGAATCCTCATCAAATCATTACAGAGTTGTTCTTTCATTCCTCAGGGAATCCTCATCAATTCCATTTGCCAGCATTGTTTTTTCCATCCTCAGGAACCTCATCATCATTGCAGCGTGTTCCTTCCATCCTCAGATTCCTATCCATCCTGCAGCATTGTTCCTTCCATCTCAGGAATTCCCATCCAATCCAATGAAGAGTTTGTTCTTTTCCATCCTCAGTAATCCTCTCTCATTAATCATTGCTGCGTTGTTTTTCCATCCTCAGGAATCCTCACTAATCATTGCAGTGTTGTTCTTCCATCCTCAGGAATCCTCATCAATCATTGCAGAGTTGTTCTTCCATCCCCAGGAATCCTCATCAATCACTGCAGCGTTGTTCTTCCATCCTCAGGAATCCTCATCAATCATTACAGAGTTATTCTTCCATCCTCAGGAATCCTCTTCAATCAATACAGAGTTATTCTTCCATCCTCAGGAATCCTCATCAATCATTGCAGAGTTGTTCTTCCATCCTCAGGAATCCTCATCAATCACTGCAGTGTTGTTCTTCCATCCTCAGGAATCCTCATCAATCATTACAGAGTTGTTCTTTCATCCTCAGGAATCCTCATCAATCATTGCAGCATTGTTTTTCCATCCTCAGGAATCCTCATCAATCATTGCAGCGTTGTTCTTCCATCCTCAGGAATCCTCATCAATCATTGCAGCATTGTTCTTCCATCCTCAGGAATCCTCATCAATCAATGAAGAGTTGTTCTTCCATCCTCAGGAATCCTCATCATTCATTGCAGGGTTGTTCTTCTATTCTCAGGAATCCTCATCAATCATTGCAGCGTTGGTATTCCATCCTCAGGAATCCTCATCAATCATTGCAGCGTTGTTCTTCCATCCTCAAGAATCCTCATCAATCACTGCAATATTGTTCTTCAATCCTCAGGAATCCTCTCATCAATCACTGCAGAATTGTTCTTCCATACTCAGGAATCCTCATCATTCATTGCAGGGTTGCTCTTCTATTCTCAGGAATCCTCATCGACCACTGCAGCGTTGTTATTCCATCCTCAGGAATCCTCATCTTTCATTGCAGTGTTGTTCTTCCATCCTCAGGAATCCTCCTCAATCATTGTTCTTCCATCCTCAGGAATCCTCTCATCAATCATTGCAACATTGTTCTTCCATCCTCAGGAATCCTCATCAATCATTGCAGCATTATTTTTCATCCTCAGGAATCCTCATCAATTATTGCAGCGTTGTTCTTCCATCCTCAGGAATCCTCATCAATCATTGCAGCGTTATTCTTCCATCCTCAGGAATCCTCATCAATCATTGCAGCGTTGTTCTTCCATCCTCAGGAATCTTCTCATCAATCACTGCAATATTGTTCGTCAATCCTCAGGAATCCTCATCATTCATTGCAGGGTTGTTCTTCTATTCTCAAGAATCCTCATCAATCAATGAAGAGTTGTTCTTCCATCCTCAGGAATCTTCTCATCAATCACTGCAGAATTGTTCTTCCATCCTCAGGAATCCTCATCATTCATTGCAGGGTTGTTCTTCTATTCTCAGGAATCCTCATCATTCATTGCAGGGTTGTTCTTCCATCCTCAGGAATCCTCATCAATCAATGAAGAGTTGTTCTTCCATCCTCAGGAATCTTCTCATCAATCACTGCAGAATTGTTCTTCCATCCTCAGGAATCCTCATCATTCATTGCAGGGTTGTTCTTCTATTCTCAGGAATCCTCATCAATCATTGCAGCGTTGGTATTCCATCCTCAGGAATCCTCATCAACCAATGCAGAGTTGTTATTCCATCCTCAGGAATCCTCATCTTTCATTGCAGTGTTGTTCTTCCATTCTCAGGAATCCTCCTCGTATTCCAATTTCCATCAGGAATCATCTCATATTCCTTCTCATCCTCAGGAATCCTCTCATCAATCATTGCAACATTGTTCTTCAATCCTCAGGAATCCTCTCATTAATCATTGCAACATTGTTCTTCCATCCTCAGGAATCCTCTCATCAATCATTGCAGCATTGGTCTTCCATCCTCAGGAATCCTCATTATTCATTGCAGCATTGTTTTTCCATCCTCAGGAATCCTCATCAATTATTGCAGCATTGGTCTTCCATCCTCAGGAATCCTCATCAATCATTGTAGCGTTATTTTTCCATCCTCAGAAATCCTCATCAATTATTGCAGCGTTGGTCTTCCATCCTCAGGAATCCTCATTAATCATTGCAATGTTAGTCTTCTATCCTCAGGAATCCTCATCGATCATTGCAGCATTGTTTTTCCATCCTCAGGAATCCTCATCAATCATTGCAGCGTGTTTTTCCATCCTCAGGAATCCTCATCAATTATTGCAGCATTGTTCTTCCATCCTCAGGAATCCTCATCAATTATTACAGCGTTGGTCTTCCATTCTAAGGAATTCTCATAATTCATTGCAGCATTATTCTTCCATTCTCAGGAATCCTCATCAATCATTGCAGTATTGGTCTTCCATCCTCAGGAATCCTCATAATTCATTGAAGCGTTGTTCTTCCATCCTCTGGAATCCTCATCAATCATTGCAGTGTTATTCTTCCATCCTCAGGAATCCTCATCAATCATTGCGGTGTTGGTCTTCCATCTTCAAGAATCCTCATCAATCATTGCAGTGTTGGTCTCCCATCCTCAGGAATCCTCATCAATCATTACAGCATTGTTCTTAGAACCTCAGGAATACTCATCAATTATTGCAGCATTAGTCTTCAATCCTCAGGAATCCTCATCAATCATTGCAGCATTGTTTTTCCATGCTCAAGAATCCTCATCAATCATTGAAGCATTGTTCTTCCATCCTCAGGAATCCTCATCAATCATTGCAGTGTTGGTCTTCCATCCTCAGGAATCCTCATAAAATCATTACAGCATTGTTCTTCTATTCTCAGGAATCCTCATCAATTATTGCAGCATTGGTCTTCCATCCTAAGGAATCCTCATAATTCATTGCAGCATTGTTTTTCCATCCTCAGGAATCCTCATCAATCAATTGGCAAGCCATTGGTCTTCCATCTCAAAGGAATCCGCATTAATTCATTGCAGCATTGTTTTCCATCCTCAGAATCCTCATCCAATCATGCGCAGTTTTGTTCTTCCATCCTCAGGAATCCTCATCAATCATTGCAGTGTTGGTCTTCCATCCTCAAGAATCCTCATCAATCATTGTGGTGTTGGGCTTCCATTCTCAGGATTCCTCATCAATCATTGCAAAGTTCTTCGTCCATCCTCAGGAATCCTCATCAATCATTGCAGCATTGTTTTTCCATCCTCAGGAATACTCATCAATCAATGCAAATGTTTGGTCCATCTAGAATCCTCATCAATCATTGCAGCTTGGTTTCTTCATCCTCAGGAATCCTCATAATTCATTGCAGCATTTTGTTTCTTCCATCCTCAGAAATCCTCCATCCCAATCCATTTCTGCAGTTTTCTTCCATCCTCCAGGAATCCTCTTCAATCATTGCAAAGTGTTGGTCTTCCATCCTCAAAATCCTCATCAATCATTGGTGGGGTTGGGCTTTTCCATTCTCCGGATTCCTCATCAATTCTTTCAAATTCTTCGTCACCTCAGGAACCTCCATCAATCATTGGCCAGCATTTTTTTGTTTTTCCTCCCAGGAATACTCATCAATCAATGCAATGTTGGTCTTCCATAATCAGGAATCCTCATCAATCATTGCAGCGTTGTTCTTCCATCCTCAGGAATCCTCGTCAATCATTGCAGCATTGTTTCTCCATCCTCAGGAATCCTCATCAATCATTGCAGCGTTGTTTTTCTACCTCAAGAATCCTCATCAATCATTGCGGTGCTGTTCTTCCATTCTCAGGAATCCTCATCAATCATTGCAGTGTTGTTCTTCCATCCTCAGGAATCGTAATCAATCATTGCAGCATTGTTCTTCCATCCTCAGGAATCCTCATCAATCACTGCAATGTTGGTCTTCCATCCTCAGGAATCCTCATCAATCATTGCGGTGTTGGGTTTCCATTCTCAGGAATCCTCATCAATCATTGCAGTGTTGTTCTTCTATCCTCAGGAATCCTCATCAATCATTGCAGCATTGTTTTTCCATCTTCAGGAATCCTCATCAATCACTGCAATGTTGGTCTTTCATCCTCAGGAATCCTCATCAATCATTGCGGTATTGTTCTTCCATCCTCAGGAATCCTCATCTATCATTGCAGCATTGGTCTTCCATCGTCAAGAATCCTCATCAATCACTGGAATGTTGGTCTTCCATCCTCAGGAATCCTCATCAATCATTGCAGCATTGTTCTGCCATCCTCAGGAATCCTCATCAATCATTGCAGCATTGTTCTTCCTTCCTTAGGAAGCCTCATCAATCACTGCAATGTTGGTCTTCCATTATCAGGATTCCTCATCAATCATTGCAGCATTGTTTTTCCATCCTCAGGAATCCTCATCAATCATTGCGGTATTGTTCTTCCATCCTCAGGAATCCTCATCTATCATTGCAGCATTGGTCTTCCATCGTCAAGAATCCTCATCAATCACTGGAATGTTGGTCTTCCATCCTCAGGAATCCTCATCAATCATTGCAGCATTGTTCTTCCATCCTCAGGAATCCTCATCAATCATTGCAGCATTGTTCTTCCTTCCTTAGGAAGCCTCATCAATCACTGCAATGTTGGTCTTCCATCCTCAGGAATCCTCATCAATCATTGCAGCAGTGTTTTTCCATCCTCAAGAATCCTCATCATTCATTGCGTTGTTGGGCTTCCATTCTCAGGAATCCTAATCAATCATTGCAGCATTGTTCTTCCATCCTCATAAAATCATTTCAGCATTGTTCTTCCATCCTCAGGAATCCTCATCAATTATTGCAGCGTTGGTCTTCCATCCTAAGGAATCCTCATAATTCATTGCAGCATTGTTTTTCCATCCTCAGGAATCCTCATCAATCATTGCAGCGTTGGGTCTCTAATCCTCAGGAACCTCATTAATTCAAAGCAGCATTGTTTTTCTTCCATCCAGGAATCCTCACAATCATTGCCAGTTTTTTTATTCCATCAGGACATCCTCATCAATCATTGCAGCGTTGGTCCTCTATCCTCAGGAATCCTCATAATTCATAGCAGCATTGTTCTTCCATCCTCAGGAATTCTCATCAATCATTGCAGTTTTTTCTTCCATCCTCAGGAATCCTCATCAATCTTTGCAGTGTTGGTCTTCCATCCTCAGGAATCCTCATCAAAGCATCCGCGATTGGTTGGACTTCCATTCTCAGGAATCCTCATCAATCATTGCAGTGTTGTTCTTTTATCCTCAGGAATCCTCATCAATCATTGCAGCATTGTTTTTCCATCCTCAGGAATCCTCATCAATCACTGCAATGTTGGTCTTCCATCCTCAGGAATCCTCTTCAATCATTGCGGTGTTGTTCTTTCATCCTCAGGAAACCTCATCTATCATTGCAGCATTGGTCTTCCGTCCTCAGGAATCCTCATCAATCACTGCAATGTTGGTCTTCCATCCTCAGATATCCTCATCAATCATTGCAGCGTTGGTTCTTCCTTCCTCAGGAATCCACATTCCAATCCATTGCAAGGCAATGTTTTTTTTTTCCATCCTCTAGGAATCCCTCTCTAATCATTGGGCAGCATTGGTCTTTTTTTTTTTCCATCCTCAGAATCTCATCAATCCCTACTGCAATGTTGGCCCTGCCATCCCTAGATATCCTCAATCATCATTGCAGTGTTGGTCCTTTCCATCCTCAGGAATCCTCATCAATCATTGCAAGCATTGTTTTTTTTTCCATCCTCAGGAATCCTCAATCAATCACTGCAATGGTTTGTCTTTTCATCCTCAAGGAATCCTCATCAATCATTGCGCAGCGTTGTTTTTTTTTCATCCTCAAGAATCCTCCATCAAATCATTGCGTGGGTTGGTCCTTCCAGCCTCAGGAATTCCGCATCATCATTTTCATGTTTGTCTTTCCATCCACATGAAATCCTCATCAATTCATTGCAAGCATTGTTCTTCCAAATCTCAGGAATCCTCATCAATTCACTGCATAATGGTCTTCCCATCCTCATGAATCCTCATCAATCATTGTGGTTGTTGGCTTCCATTCTCAGGAACATAAAACAAAACATCAAAGATCAATAAATACATTGCATCATTGTGTCTTCCATCTTCAGGAATCCTCATCAATCATTGCAGCATTGTTCTTCCATCCTCAGGAATCCTTATCAATCACTGCAATGGTTCTCTTCCATCCTTCCAGGAACCTCATCAATCATTGCAGCGTTGGTCTTCCATCCTCAGGAATCCTCATCAATCACTGCAATGTTTTGGGGTTTTTTTCCCATCCTTCCAGGAATCCTCAATCACTCATTGCAGCATTGGTCCTTCCATTCCTCAAGAATCCTCATTCCATTCATTGCATCAGCATTGGGTCTTTTTCATATTCTCAGGACTCCTCTCATCAATCATTGATCAGTGCGTGGTTGTCTTTCAATCCCCTCAGGAATCCTCATCAATGCACGTGCCATTTTGGGTCTTTTTTTCCTAATCCTCAGGAATCCTCATCAATCATTGCAGCGTTTTTTTTTCCATCCTCGTCGAATCCTCATCAATCACACTAGCAATGTTGGTCTTCCATCCTCAGGCATCCTCATCAATCATTGCAGCATTAGTCTTCCATCCTCAGGAATCCTCATCATTCATTGCAGTGTTGTTCTTCCATCCTCAGGAATCCTCATCAATTATTGAAGCACTGGTCTTCCATCCTCAAGAATCCTCATCAATTATTGCAGCGTTGGTCTTCAATCTTCAGGAATCCTCATCAATCATTGCAAGATTGTTCTTCCATCCTCAGAAATCCTCATCAATCATTGCAGCGCTGTTCTTCCATCCTCAAGAATCCTCATCAATCATTGCAGCGTTGTTTTTCCATCCTCAGGAATCCTCATCAATCATTGCAGCATTGTTCTTGTCATCCTCATGAATCATCAATCAATCATTGCATGCGGTGTTGTTTTTCCATCCTCAGGTTAATCCTCATCTATCTTGGCAAGCATTGGTCCCTGCCATCCTCAGGAATCCTCATTAATCACTGGCAAGTTGGTCTCCATTCCTGGCAGATATTCCCTCATCCAATCAATTGGCAGCGTTGGTCCCTTCCATCAAATCAGGAATCCTCATCAATCATTGCCAAGCATTGTTTGGTTCCATTTCCTTCAGGAATGCCTCAATCTATCAATGCTGCAGCATTGTGTCTCCAATCCTCATGAATTACCTCATCAATCCAACTGCAGTCTGGTTGCCATCCTTCCTCAGATAATCCTCATAATCCATGGCAAGTGTTGGCTTCCATCCTCAGGTGAATCTCAATCGAATTCTATGCAATGCATTGTTTTCCATCCTCAGGAATTTCCTCATCTAATCACTGCAAATTTGGTCTTCCAATCCTCAAAGGAATCCTCACAATCATTGCAACAGCCGTTTACTTCCATCCTCAGGATCCTCATCAATCATTGCAGCATTGTTGCTTCCATACTCAGAATCTCATCAGCAGTGCAGCGGTAAAACTTCCATCCTCAGGAATCCTCATCAATCATTGCAGAGATATTCTTCCATTCCTCCTTGAATCCTCATCATTCATTGCCGTTTTGTTCTTTTCCATCCTCAGGATCCTCATCAACTTCTTGCGAGCATTAGGGTCTTCATCCTTAGGAATCCTTCATCATCATTGCAGCATTCTTCTTCCATCCTCAGAATCCTCCTCATCAATCATTGCAGCGTTATTCTTCCATCCTCAAATCCTCAGCCATATTGCAGCATTATTCTTCCATTCTTCAAAGGAATCCTCTCCACTTATTGCAGCATTGGTCTTCCATCCTCAATTCTTCATCATTATGGCAGCATTGGTCTTCATCCTCAGGAATCCTCATTTCAATCATTGCCGTGTTATCTTCCATCCCGCATCCTCATCAATCCTTGCAGGTTTTGGTTCTTCCTCCTCAGGAATCCTAATTACAATCTTTGCAGGCTTGTTTCTTCCATCCTCAGGAAATCTCATCAATTATTGCAGCATTGTCTTCATCCTCGAATCCTCTCAATGTAATTGCGCATGTCTTCCACCTCAGGAATCCGTTCATAATCAATTGCCGCGTTGTTCTTTCATACTCAGGAATCCGCATTCCAATCATTGCGCGTGTTCCTTTCAATACCTCAGGAATTTCCTCATCAATCTTGCAGCATTGTTCTTACATCACTCCGGACTTCCTCATTCATTATTGCCAGTTGTTGTTCCTTCCATCTCAGGAATCCCTCATCATCCATTGCAGCGTGTTTTTCCATCCTCAGAATCCGCATCATCTTGCAGCGTTGCCGTCTTTCCATCCGCAGAATCCTCATCCACTCCATTTCAGTGTCGGTCTTCCATCCTCGGAATCCTCATCATCTTGCCCCTCATTTCCTTTCATCCTCAGTGAATCCTCATCAATCATTGCATCATTGTTTTTCCATCCTCAGGATCCTCATCAATTATTGCAGCATTGGCCTTCAATCCTCAGAATCCTCATCAATTATTGGCAGCATTGTCTTCCATCCTCAGAATCTTCATCAACTCATTGCAGCATTGTCCTTCATCCTCAGATTCTCATCAATCATTGCAGTGTTATTCTTCCATCCTCAGGAATCGTCATCAATCGTATTGCAGCATTTTCTTCCATCCTCAGGCATTGCCTTCCATCCAATTAATTGCAGGCAATTGGTCCGTCCATCCTCAAGGAATCCGCATTCAATCATTGCAGCGTTGTTTCTTCATTCCTCAGGAATCCTTCCAATCCTAATTCATTGGCAAGTGTTTTGTTCCTTCCATCCTCAAGGATCCTCATTCATTCATTGGCAGGGTTGTTCTTCCATCTCCAGGAATTCCTCATCAATCATTGCAGCATTGTTCTTCCATTCCTCCAGGAATCCCTCATCAATCATTGCAGTGTTGGCTTTTCCATCCTCAGGAATCCTCATCCAATCATTGGCCAAGCATTGTTCCTTCCATCCTCAGGACTTCCTCAATTCAATCATTGGGCAGCATTTTGTTTCTTCTTCCATTCCAGGAATCCTCATCAATCATTGGGAGGGTTGTTACCTTCCATCCTCAAGGAATCCTCATTCAATCATTGCAGCATTGTTCTTTCCATCCTCAGGAATCCTCATCAATCATTCAGCATTGTTCTTCCACCTCGGGAATCCTCATCAATCCACTGCAGCATTGTTCTCCATTCCTCAGGAATCTCATCAATCATTGCCAGTGTTGTTCTTCCAGCCTCAGTAATCCTCATCAATCATTGCGTGTTGTTCTTCCATCCTCATGAATCATAATTAATCTTTGCATTGCATTGTTCTTTAATCTCAGGAATCCTCATCAATTATGCAGTAATTGGTCCTCAATCAATCCAGAATGTCATCAATTATTGCAGCATTGGTTCTTTCATACCTCCAGGAATCCTCATCAATCATTGCAAGCGTTGTTCTTTCAAAAATACCTCAGGAATCCTCATCAATTCATTGCAGCGTTGTTGTTCTTTTCCATACCTCAGGAATCCTGATCAAATCATTAGCCAGCATTGTTCTTAAATCCTCAGGAATACTCATCAAATTATTGGCCAGTTGTTTTTTTTTTTTTGTTCCTTCCATCCTCAGGAATCCCTCCATCAATCCATTGCAGCGTTTGTTTTTTTCCATCCTCAGGAATCCTCATCATTCATTGCAGCGTTGCTCTTCCATCCTCAGGAATACCTCATCAATCATTTCAGTGTCGGGCTTCCATCCTCAGGAATCCTCATCAATCATTGTACCATTATTCTTTCATCCTCAGGAATCCTCATCAATCATTGCAGCATTGTTTTTCCATCCTCAGGAATCCTCATCAATTATTGCAGCATTGGCCTTCAATCCTCAGGAATCCTCATCAATTATTGCAGCATTGGTCTTCCATCCTCAGGAATCTTCATCAATCATTGCAGCATTGTCCTTCAATCCTCAGGAATTCTCATCAATCATTGCAGTGTTATTCTTCCATCCTCGGAATGTCATCAATCATTTGGCTCCCCCAGCATTGTTCTTCCATCCTCGGAACTCCATCACAATTATGCAGCATTGGTTTCTTTCCATCCTCAGGAATCCTCATCAATCATGCAGCGTTGTTCTTCCATCCTGCAGGAATCCTCATCAAGGCATTGCGTGTTGTTCTTCCATCCTCCAGGAATCCTCATAATTTCTTGCAGGGTTGTTCTTCCATCCTCCGGAACCTCATCAATCATTTGCAGCAATTGTTCTTCCATCCTCAGGAATCCTCATCATCATTGCAGTGTTGGGGCTTCGCCTCCAGGAATCCTCTCAATTCATTGCAGCATGTTCTTCCATTCTCAGGAATCCTCCATCAATATTGCAGCATTGGTGTCTTTCTTCCATTCTTCCAGGGAATCCTCATCAAATCATTGGAGGGTTGTTCTTCCATCCTCAGGAATCCACACAATCATTGCAGCATTGTTTCTTCCATCCTCAGGAATCTCATCAAATCATTGCAGCAATTGGTTCTTCCACCCTCGGGAAATCCTCATCAATCACTGCAGCATTGTTCTTTCCCACCTCGGGGAATCCTCATCAATCATTGCAGTGTTGTTCTTCCATCCTCAGGAATCCTCATCAATCATTGCAGTGTTGTTCTTCCATCCTCAGGAATCCTCATCAGTCATTGCAGCGTTGTTCTTCCATCTTCGTCCTTCCAGCCATTTCCACCAAGTTCTCTCTCTAATTCCTCCTCCTCCATCACCATCATCTTCTCCTTCCTCTCGCACTGACCGTCCAGAGACGAGTGCTCCCTGATACGTAATCCTCTCCTCTCATTAGCAGAGATATTTAGTGACAAAGCTTGTGGGGATAATACACAAGTGAGGGTAATACAAACTGGACGAGGTCACTGGAGGTCAAGAGGGTAGGGGTGGGGGGTGGGGATGTGAGGGAGAAGGGGTGTCGATGGAGGAAGCAGGAACCATTTTGGGATTCTTCTATATGGGAGGGGGGGGGGGGGGGGTTGGCTTCAAGATCCATGATCGTTTCTGACAAATTATCAGTATTTCAAATACATCTTCTGTAACCTTCGGTAAATTTACACAGGGCCGTTTTTCTTTTACATATATATATATTTTTTAGTACGAAATAATGGCTTGCCATGCTATAAACGATATTACAATTAATAATAAGGTCACCGTTGAAATATGCCCTGTTTTTACAGAGGGCATATCAGATTAATATATCCATATACAGAGGAATGCATTTCTGGTGATTAGGTATTCATTTATCGAAATAATGTGGTTCGGATCCTTCAATAAGTTGTAGGTCCCGTTGTTAAGTAATGTAAAAAATATCTACTCCTTCGGGCCAGCCCTAGGCGAGCTGTTAATCAGCTCAGTGGTCTGGTGAAACTAAGATACACTTAACTTTGGCTTAGTGACGTGTATATAGTATATATATATATATATATATATATATATATGTATATATATATATATATATGGAAAAGTAATGTTTCTTACCACATAATACAGCTACTGCTTATATGTATTAAAATCTGTAAAACACACACACATACACTCACACACAAAACGAATGGCGAAGATATACAGATTAACGCAACCCCCTAAAAGCTGACGGACCAAAGAAGCGAAAAATCAAAACGTCGGCACCAAGCATAAACGAATAGTCGCATTATCCCCCTCCCCTTACAAAAATGAGAAACATTATTACAGAACTAGCAGCCAGCCAGCAAGCAATTCGCTCCCAAGTCGTTGCAGAAAGACAGAAAAAAAAAAAAAAAAAAAACAAGGTTAGGGTGGGAAAGTGAGTTTTGTCTCAGGTAACGAGAAATAAAAAGTCACAGGACAGTCGCTCGCGCTGCTTTTGGGCAAATAAGCTGATCTATATATCTCTCGTCGCCGCGCGCCGCCGCAGCAGAAGAGTCAGTTCTCTGAGAAAATCGTCACTCGGTAGAAACGGAGTTACTGGTCGGAAATGTCTTCGCAAATGACGTTGAGGCAACACAGTTTCCTTCTCCTTCTTCTTTCTTCTTCTTCTGCTGCTGAGTCCAGAAAAGATGAATTCAGGGGGGGCTTTGAACCCTCTGGGGACTGCCAGTACTTCTCTCTCTCTTCTCTCTCTCTCTCTCTCCTCTCCTCTCTCATTTAAACTAGTTTTAAGTAGCATGTTATTGTGGAATCCCCATCCAAAGAGTATATTCTCTTCTCTTCTCTTCTCTCTCTCTCTCTCTCTCTCTCTCTCTCTCTCCTCTCTCTCTCTCTTTAAACTAGTTTAAGTAGCATGTTATTGTGAAATCCCCATCCTAAGAGTATATTCTCTCTCTCTCTCTCTCTCACACTTATAGCTAACCCACGCACCTTGTTAGTCAAATCCGTATCATGTATTCTATCTCTCTCTCTCTCGCTTTCAAAACTAACCCAAATACCATATCACCGTGAAATCCCAAAGCCAATTCTCAACTGATATATTCGATTATTTCATATCTTCCTAATCCTTATTTAACCTTAAATCCAACTGCGAAAGATTATGCACTTAGTTCCTGCTTGATGCTATAAGTTCGTGTGAAGTGTCTCTCCCTCTTATAAATAAACAAATAAATAAATAAATAAATAAATGAATAAATATTTTACGAGGTACTTCCTCCTATGGCATTTCTTTTAACTTTGTGTTTTTTCTCATCATACTCTAAAGGACATACCCATAATGGCCTTATTATCTGAGACGGGAAATACCTCCCTCTTAATAAATAAATAAATAAATAAATAAATAAACACATACATACATAAATAAATGGATATTTTACGAAGTACTTCTTCCTTCGTTTTTTGCCATCATAGACAAAAGGATATGCCTATAATGGCCCTATTATCTGAAACGAGAGACGAAGTCCTGATGGAATTTAACCATCTGGCATAATGCATACAGTGGGTGTCTTGATTTCCGGAGGTAATATGATGCTAATTTCGGAGTCGGCGCCTGCGCAGGGGCGCCGCCCCCTAGCAGCAGTATTCTCTCCTGCAAGGTCGTCCGGTGCATATATTGCTGCTGGGGGGTGGGGGGGGGGGGAACGTTTAATGGAGGGGAAGTGTTTGCTCTTATTTGTGTATTCATGAAGATAATGTCACTTCTTCCAGATTTCTCGCTTTTTTATTTTGATGAGTCCATTTCGTGACAGATTTTTTTTCAAAAATCGTAAAATCTCGTTAATTTCTTTGATAATGTCTCTTCTTCCAGATTTCTTGCTTGTTTTTTATTTTGATGAGGTCTATTCCGTGACAGTTTTTTTTCAAAATCGTAAAAACTCGTTACTTCCTTTGATAATGTCTTCTTCTTCCAGATTTCTTGTTTTTTAATTTGGATGAGTCCATTTCGTGACAGATCTTTATTCATTTTTTAATCGTAAAACCTTGTTAATTTAGTTTGCGGATATAGTGTGGAAAAAATGGATGAGAGTTGACAGCTGGAGAGAATTATTATTATTATTAAAAAATTTTTTTGGTCATCCTATTCGACTGGGTGGTTTTTATAGTGTGGGGTTCCGGGTTGCATCCTGCCTCCTTAGGAGTCCATTACTTTTCTCACAATGTGCGCTGTTTCTAGGAGCACACTCTTCTGCATTATTATTATTATTATTATTATTATTATTATTATTATTATTATTATTATTATTATTATTATTATATTATTATTAGAAGCAAATCCACAGTTCCGTACATACGTATATATTTAAACATAAATCTCTTCAGAGAACTTTCGGGAATCCGCTCGATTCCTCTTTTTCAGGTGGAAAAAGGGAATCGAGCAGATTCCCGAGCAACTCTCTGTAGAGATTTATTTTCGAATTATGGTTGTACCCAACCATAATGGTGGGGGTGGGCGGGGGGGGGGGGGGGGGGGGGGGGGGGGGGGGGGGCACTATCATTACGAAAGATCCAAAAAATGTCAAAATATATCCAAGTCAAATGCGAGCTTGATTTGATACTCTTCTTGTGAAAATTAATAACCTGCTATCGTTTGAATCATATCGCTTAATCAATAGATAGGATTTCAACCCTTTGGGGTAAGGAACTGAAGTCAGGGTAATAAGGGCTTATCAGTAATGCTGTTTTGCATAGTTACCCCGCCTCAACTTAATAAAAAAAAAAGTAATTTGCGTCGTGCTTTATAAAATTATGATCTTCACCCATGCAGTCTACACGAACCGTTTGAATTTCGCTCAAACCACGTTAAAAAAAATATATTGAGTAATGTTTCAAAATCCTTCAATCATTCTAAGAACGAAGGCGTATAGGAATATTTCAAAGCCCTTAATTTATTCCAATAAACAAGGGGTATAGTATAGGATACACATACCAGGATTACCAATAATGACTCGAAGGTAAAATGAAATGTTTGACTGACACGGTCACCTCTCCAAACACCTCCCCAGCTGTTTTCCTAGCCCCCCCCCCAACCCCTCCCCCTCGGTTTCCAAGAAAGAAAAAAAACTTAAAAATTTTGACGCCCTCCGCGCCTTACCGCCAGAAACTTCCCCCCGCCCATCCCCCCCCCTTCCCCCCCTCGCACCCACCCCTTCCCCGACCCCCCTTCCCCCCCCCCCCCCCCCCCCCCCCCCCCCCCCCCCCCCCCCCCCCCCCCCCCCCCCCCCCCCACCCTGCAAACCCCCACCCCCTCCAAATCCATAGCAACGGCAACTAAAATACGTTTGTATAATTTCTATCTTTTTGAAAATTACGAACTTGCATATTATGATATCGCATGCTTTTATGACTCTTCAGATGAAATGTTAGAAATATTATACCTGTTAAAAATATGATGTTCGGAATATATTTATTACTGAAAACAGAAGTTACGAAATTAATAAATATTCCTTACTTTATTTTGAGACATTCGAATTATATTCAAGACTAAAACAATAGTGGTTAAGACTTAAATACATATTCCATACAATTTTTGTTTTGGTATCGCAATAAAACAGAAGAACAAGATTTCTAAAAATACACGTGTATACGTTGTTTAACAAAAACACGTTACTTAACAAAGACACGTGTCATACGTCATTTAACAAATAC
>NC_087210.1:86580789-86585789 GCF_015104395.2 Macrobrachium nipponense | reverse complement strand
GGAATACTGGTAAATAAGGACTCAACATCAAAACTTACCATGAAGAGATCAGAATCTTGCTTTAAAATATCATTTTTAAAATCAGATGTGTTTTTCACGTTATGGGTACTATGGGCGAGTGGTTCTAGGAGAGGAACAAGGTACTTGGCAAGGTTATGATTAGGGGTGTTAAGTGAAGATAGAATTGGTTTAAGTGGGACGCCCTCCTTGTGGATTTTCGGGAGACCATATATAGTCCCGTAAGTGGCCCCAGTAACATATAAATTCTGAAAAGTCATCTCATCAATAATGTTTTCATTTTTAAGAAGTTTTAGAAATCTGTTGATCCTGTCCTCTACTTTAATAATATTCTGAAGGTTAGGAGTTCCCAAGTTCTGAAATTTGGTGGTGTCGTCGAGTATCGAACACATTTTCGTCACATGATCGAGTTTATCTAAGATTACCGTTCCCTTACCTTTATCAGGATGCAAAATTATAAACTTTTGATGTCCAACATAGTTTAAAAATATACTTGTCCCAGATGTAATCGGTGCACGAAGAGGCTGCTATAAGTCCGTTTCCGAACAGGATGCAAACTATCCAATCCTGAGCTATCTAGCATCCGTAATCACACCATTACCTGTCGCTCCCGCTTGGACATCGATGATTTTAAAATTATTGGATCAGCCAATAAGGATGATGAACTTTTAACACTGGAATCCATTTTAATCAAGACCAATGTACCGAATTTAAATGCCCAGTCCTCATCAGTTCAGCTGTTTATAGCCTAACCACTTGTTTGTTTGCTTAAGTTCTGTCTCTCGTCTTTTGTATAGTTTTGTGTGTGTGTGGGTGTTTTTTTTTTTTTTTTTTTTCTCCCCGCTCTGTCCTTCAGTCACCTTCTATTTTTTACCCTGTAGGTTGTCTCGCCAACATAGTGTTGTTGTATTGTAATTTTTTATTTTACCTTTAAATGTTTAGTGTACAATTTTAAATATTATACCGTGTTTTATCAGTGCCGAGTCTTATATTTTTGTATTTTTATCAATTCCCAGCCCCCGTTTGTTTTTTGAAAAATGGCCATAGAAGCGATGTGAAACGTCGGCAATAAATTATGTAGTACGCTGAGACATGCCTTTACCTCTCCGCCTTGTGATATTATGATATATATATATATATGTATATTATATATATATAATATATATATATATATATAGATATATATATATAGAATATATATAATATATATATAAATATATATACACACACACACACACATATATATATATATATATATATATATATATATATATATATATATATATATATATATAATCTTCGCTTTTATCTAATTAAGGTACGAAATGTTTTTCTTAGAGCAGATCCAAATTTTCTACCGTTGTCAGTTTTAAACTTCTTTATAAACTGCTTCTTCCTCGACTATATCGATGCCACTGGTTTGAATCCACTACACAATTATATAGAAATAATGAAAGGAAATGGTCAATACGCTGTAAAATCAAAATGAACTAATCCTACCAATATAAATTTGAAAAAAGTTTACAAGTTGCTTCTCCTCAACTATGGCAGCGCCCTTGGTTGAAATCCAATATGTATGATCTTAATATTTCATACGAGAAGAAAGCTCAGTCCACCGTTAAATCATTAAGAAATCAACCTGCTTCACATTCGCGTAGTTTCAAGAGTAAAACCCAGAGGAAAAGGGCAAAAGTCCACAATCACAATCAGAGCAGAAGAAGAATCAACCAGAAAGAAACGAGATGCGAGTTCCTCACCTTGTAGGAGCACTTTTAAAACTAAGAAGCCTGGGGATCGCTCTGGAACCACTGAAGATAAAGAGGCAGGGTTTTGCTGACTCACTGGCGAAGATAGTACCTGTTAAAGAGAAAGAGAAAGCATTAAACAAGTCATTAGTACTTTCTTCGCTGACTCACTGACGAAGATAGTACCTGTTAAAGAGAAAGAGAAAGCATTAAACAAGTCATTAGTACTTTCTTCGCTGACTCACTGACGAAGATAGTACCTGTTAAAGAGAGAGCACTAGAAGAGTCATTAGTACTTTCTTTGCTGACTCACTGACGAAGATAGTACCTGTTAAAGTGAAAGAGAAAGCATTAGACGAGTCATTAGTGCTTCCTTCGCTGTCTCACTGACGAAGATTGATCCTGTTAAAGAGAAAGAGAGAAAGAGAGGACATTACATAAATCATTAGAATTTTTCTTTTCATTCTTTTTATTATGATTTTTGCTACCTCACAAGAACCTGCAACGGTTTTTTTCCTTGTTAAAATGTATATATTTTTTATAATTAAAACTTCAACGGAAACCTTTCATTTGATTAAGGACTGTAGTCATTATGGAAGTTCAGAGAATGATGATATTCCATCTGTTAAGCTGGGCAGGAATAATATTTTCACCTTTTTCGTTTTTTTTTTCTTTCTGTCTTAACTGTATAGTGACCAACGCACTCTGCTAAGGAAGGTACATTTTCCAATGAATCCTCCCCAAAAACACGTTAATTCTTATGAATTGTTATGGTTTTTTTTTCTATCTCTTTGGAGAGTCAGAATTCTCATTTCAATCCAGGTATATTTTCAAAATGAGACATAATATACATAATACACTTAAGGTGGTGAAGGAAGCATGGCATTTAATCTTATATAATCTACTTGCATTTTTATTTAATTACTTATTAATTCGATGATATATTCTTTCTTTTCTAATAAGCGATCTGTTGCTTGTTCCATATGAATAGAGTTAATCTTCTGAATAATAATAATAATAATAATAATAATAATAATAATAATAATAATAATAATAATAATAATAATAATAATAATAATAGGAAGTGCAATAAGAAAAATGAGACCATAAACCACATAGCAAGCGAATGTCCGGCACTTGCACAGAACCAGTACAAAAAGAGGCATGATTCAGTAGCAAAAGCCCTCCACTGGAGCCTGTGCAAGAAACACCAGCTACCTTGCAGTAATAAGTGGTACGAACACCAACCTGAAGGAGTGATAGAAAACGATCAGGCAAAGATCCTCTGGGACTATGGTATCAGAACAGACAGGGTGATACGTGCAAATAGGGACAGACGTGACGTTGATTGACAAAATCAAAAAGAAGAAAGTATCACTCATTGATGTCGCAATACCATGGGACACCAGAGTTGAAGAGAAAGAAAGGGAAAAAATGGATAAGCATCAAGACCTGAAAATAGAAATAAGAAGGATATGGGATATGCCAGTGGAAATTGTACCCATAATCATAGGAGCACTAGGCACGATCCCAAGATCCCTGAAAAGGAATCTGGAAAAACTAGAGGCTGAAGTAGATCCTGGACTCATGCAGAAGAGTGTGATCCTAGAAACGGCGCACATAGTAAGAAAAGTGATGGACTCCTAAGGAGGCAGGATGCAACCCGGAACCCCACACTATAAATACCACCCAGTCGAATTGGAGGACTGTGATAGAGCAAAAAAAAATTATTATTATTATTATTATTATTGTTGTTGTATTTAGATGAAGATATTGTATTTAGATGAAGCTATTAGTATCACTATTATTAATCCCACCATTGCTGAAAAGCCCAGGTCTGATAGCCATCCCAGCACAGAGGCTCAGCCGCGAGTCTCTTCGTGCATAAGCAAATAAGCAGATGTGAACAGGTCTCGCTGGCTGAGAGGGCCAGTGTCCCACTCCCCCAGGGCTTCATGCGACCGCCGAGAGCCCCTCTTCTCTCTCTTACATGTTTACATCTATGGGCAGTGTATGGAAATGGGAGGGGGGGAAAAAATGCTGCGTAGTTTAAATTCGAATCAGGATTTTCTTCTCTTCCTCCTACCACCCCTTTCCTCTTCCCTTCTCCCAGTCTCCTCCTCCTCCTCCTCCTCCTCCTCCTCCTCCTCCCTGGTGGTGGTGTGCTCTCTCTCTCTCTCTCTCTCTCTCTCTCTCTCTCTCTCTCTCTCTCTCTGAGTTATCATTCTAACTCTCCCCTGCCCCCTCTCTTTTTTTTCTCTCGCTTTTCATTTGGAAAATAGCCCCCGGGCGTTAAAACTAATTTCCCAGCGCGTAAAATATGCATCGGTCGGAATTTGACGGATGGGAGCGGCCAGTTGCCCGTATTGACATTGTGATGCGGTGCCTTCCCTTTGGCTTGTCTATATATTTCCCTTCTTCTTCTTCTTCTTCTGATTTCTTCTTCTTGTTCTTGTTCTTGTTCTTCTTCGTCCCCTCCTCCTTCTTTTCCTTCTTCTTCTTCTTCTTTTTCTTATTTCGTCTTCTTCTTCTTAGTCTCATTCTTCTTCTTCTTCTTCGTCTTCCAATTTCGTCTTCATCTTCTTCTTCTTCTTCTTCTGTGATCGTCCTAATCTCCTTCTTCTTATCTCTTTTTGGTCTTCTTGTGGTTCTCCCTCCCTTTCTTCTTCTCTTTTTTTCTTTCTTCTTCTTCTCCCATGGTGTCTTACGACCCTCCTATTTCCTCTTCTTCTTCTTCCTTTCCTCCTCCTCCTCCTCCTCCTCCTCCTCCTCCTTCCGTGGTCTTATGACTCTCTTTCGCGAAACTCTACGTCAATCACTTGTTACGATTCTCTTTTTTTTTTCTTTTTTTTTTGCGTGACTCTTGACGGGTAAGAAAAAAAAACTGAAGAAAATCTAAAGAAATTCTCCCGAGAATCTTGTTAAACGGACCAACACCATCACCAGGAAACCAGGATTCATTACAATATGTCAGGTAAAATGCGACTATGGTTTGGAGGGAAAAAAAAAAAAATTATTTCTCCCCTTCGAGAACTCTGACGTTTCCTTCCACTCACTTGTGCACCCGAAGGAGAAAAAAAGGGAAAAAAATTGTATTCGCAAAACTATTCATATTTAATTGCTCCGGAATTCGTATTTTGCACAACAAAGCTTCCAGTCTTAGACACCGAGGAACGAACAAAGAGGCTCCTACTACTTCGGAATCCACTAAAAAAAAAGAAAAAAAAGAGAGAGAGA
>NC_087210.1:86565789-86575789 GCF_015104395.2 Macrobrachium nipponense | reverse complement strand
ATAGCAGGGACACCATCTGGACCTGCAGCAGCTCCATTTTTAATTTCATTAATAGCCTGCACAATATCAGCTTCATTAATATCTATGTCAGCTAAATATTCACTATTTTTGTCCCTTACTTCTATATCATTATCTTCATTATCAATTCTAGGGGTGAATTCTCTCTTATATCGTTCTGCCAATATGTTGCAATATTTCCTTTTTTTCATTCGTTAAATCTCCCTTCCAATTCTTAGAGGGCCAATTTCTATTCTTCTTTTATTCATCTTTTTCTTTTTGGCGTAATGCGTATAATAGTTGGGGTTTTGCTTGATATTTACTAGGTTTTTTCTTCCAAGTCCGTTTTTCATTTTCTTTTGATTGTATAATCTTTCGTTCTGCATTTTCTATCTTACTTTTTAGTTCTATAACTTTCCATGCATTTTTTTTTTGCAAGACTTCCACTTTCTGATTTTCTGGAACAAGATCCTTCTGTCTCTTGTATGCATGACTGATGTTTACTTTTCTTCTTCGGTATATATCTATCCACTATTTTCTCTAATATTTTATATAATATCTCCGTATTTACCTTTATATCATCACTTACGAGAATGTTATCCCAATCTTTGTTTAATTCTTCATTTATTTCTGACCATTATATATTTTTACTGTAGAAGTTGTATTTTCCATATCCTTCCCACTTTTTCATTTCTTGCTATCTCTGTTTTCACTTGCTTTGGAATGGACTGTTAATTCTATGACATTATGGTCTGAAATACTCGCATTATAAACTATTATTTCTTTAACATAATTCACCTCGTTCACAAATACTAGGTCTAAAGTATTTTCCTTTCTTGTTGGCAGGTGATTTATTTGTTGAATGTTGTATTCTAGTAGCATATCTAATAGCTTTCGAATTGCCTCTTATCTTCTGCACTACTATTACTCTCTTTTTTATGTATAAATACAACCACAATCTCCTTTTGGTTCTTTCCAGTCTACGAAAGGAAAGTTAAAGTCTCCAGATAGGAGAATAGTCCAGTCCTTGTGATATCTACATATATCATCCAATTTTTCTATTATTGTGTCAAACTCTTTACTATTAGGGGATCTATATATTACTATGTTCATTAATTTTCAGATTCAAATTCTACCACTCTTAGTTCACATTCTGAGTTACTGTATTTCTCATATATTTTTCCTTGTTTTTTGTCTTTCCCATATATTGCGGTTCCCCCTTGATTCATATTTTTTCTATTTGATCGTCATTCCCAGTCTCTTGGAAATATCAGGTTTCATTTATATCATCTTATATCTATTTTCTTTTCAATTGGGGTAGTTCTTCTAAGTACTCTATTTTTCTTTTTGAGTTATTCGTAACTAACCCTGTGCCATCATCACTATGATGGTTTGCATGTTTTCTCCTTAATTTTAATATGGGTAATAATAAGGATATTCCCATGTCTCTTTCCTGTTCTGGTATGTTGTTCCTTTTTTCATTTTCCGAAATTCTGACTATTAAAAATCTAACTTTTCCATAATATTTGATCTTTCCTTTTCATCATAACATTATTCATTTTTGTGTCTGAATCTGCAGTTTTCTCCGTATCTGCAATATCCTCTTGCATCATAAATACAGTTCTTATCTCTAGAATTGTATCTTGGAGCTGATGCTTGAAAATATTTTGCCGACACACCATATCGCGGTGATGGCTGGTTTTTTCCTTTCACCTGATATTCTTTGTTCCTCTCTTTGTTTGTTTCTTTCTTATTTTGGATTATAATATTTGATTGATTGTTTATTTGATTTTGATTCATGGCTACAGGGTGCTATATTTTACATTTTTTTGTCGAACTTACATCCTATTCCTTCTTTTTAGGTTTTTTTTTTTGCATAGTTTTGGATGTAGATCTCTGCAATCATCCTCATAGCCGTCTAGGTATGCACTTTACCATATATTTCATAGTTGTGACATACCTTAGGAGTTTGTAGTAACATCTCTTTCTCCGAATCTGCAATTCCCTCTTTTCAAAAGGTTGCAGACTTTGTTTTTCTCGTCTATTTTTTCCTCTTTCCCATCATTGTTCAGATCTGGGTAGAGCCTCTTCAGGATTTTCTTTTGTGTTGTCATGTCATAATTTATTTCTTCGTATGTATGCTGCTTGATTGCCCCATATGTAGTATCAATGAGTATCTCTGCATCCATACTTTTATCTTGTTCTTTGTTTTCCTTATTTTTTCTGTCATTTCAGTTTTGTTTACTTCTCTTCCGTTTTCCTCTTCTTCTTCTCTTCCTCTCTTCTTCTTCATCCTCAACTATTTGTACATTCAAGTCTTGATTTAATAACATTGTCTATCCATGATAGACATGTTGAGCAAAATATTCTGGTATCTTTTCTCATATCTTGCATTACTTCAGCACATTGTGGATGCGTCGGAATGTTGCATGCAGCACATTTTCTGATCAGGTTTTGTGGATTAACTATGCTATACCACACTTACACAGTTTGCATGCTTTTGGCCTTCTTTTTCCTTTGCATCAATTAGGATATTCACAATGTTCACCTTATTCATTTTCTTTGTCGGAATATGTTGATTTATGTATATTTTCTTTATGAGTCTCTTGACCACTTGGATTTTATTTGGAGCTTCTTCAATTATTTTCAAGATGTTTTCTGTTGATTTGTTCCAGTTTGAAGGATCATATCCTTCTAATATATCTATTAATGCTTTTGCATCTTTTTGGTTATGGCTGTTGTTGATCTCATAGATGAGAAATGCCAGCTCCCTTCCTGCTACCTCATCGTATTGCGAATCTGCTAAACACGCTAAAATTTCGCCATTTCTACCACAGTTGGAACTTTACTGCCATCTTGATCTGATTTACAGTATTTCACTTTGATTAAAATAAACTTAGTAGACGCTTTATCCTACTATTTTCACAATAATCTATCACCGACAGTTCACGAACACTTCTAGATACTTCTCAAATTCTAGACGTATGTTAAACGCGTGATATCTGTTGATTAATCAGACTGTGCGCGGTAACATCTCACCAAGGAAAATGGCACTTGAGAGAGAGAGAGAGAGAGAGAGAGAGAGAGAGAGAGAGAGAGAGAGAGAGAGAAATGATTCCGAGAAGACCCATTTTACAACACAGGTATCAGATTCATATTCACTACCGGAAGGCACGCGTAAAGGTAGAAAGAAACGGACGATGCCAAAATAAAAGAATATATATATATATATATATATATATATATATATATATATATTATATATATATATTCTTTTATTTTGGCATCGTCCGTTTTCTTTCTACCTTTACGCGTGCCTTCCGGTTAGTGAATATGAATCTGATACCTGTGTTGTAAAATGGGTTCTTCTCGGAATCATTTCTCTCTCTCTCTCTCTCTCTCTAAAGTGCCATTTTCCTTGGTGAGATGTTACCGCGCACAGTCTGATTAATCAAACAGATATCACGCGTTTAACATACGTCTAGAATTTGAGAAGTATCTAGAAGTGTTCGTGAACTGTCGGTGATAAGGGTCGTATATAATATATATATATATATATATATATATATATATATATATATATATATATATATATCTTATATATATATATATATTATATACGACCTTATTTTACCAGCCGTAATTTCAAGGGTTCTTGTCTTTACTCAGAATTTGCGGTCAGTAAAAATGCAACACAGCAACTTAGGAACAAAAGAACAAACACCTCAACAAAAGTTACAATATTTATTTCCACAAAAGAAAATAATAATGGTTGGCAAAAAATAATCAAAATGAATATATAAAACAAGGGAAAACCAACCTTAAGATCTTTAAAAGATCACCTAAAACTAAATTAAACCCTAAACCAAGAAATAGGAAATAATAAATCTGAAACTTCAGGCAGGTACCTTTCAAAATTGCTGGCCAGATATATCTAACCCTAAGAAACTGATTTAGTTAGAAAGGAAGCAAGAGAAAATAAAGAGGGGAAACTTAAAATTATTTCTACCTAACACATACAAACTTAACTTAGTGGCTAAAACTTAAGTTAATAAACAATACATTAACAAAAAAATAACCTTACAAATTGATTGAAAGGAATAATCACGAAAGGCTTAGTGAATCATCTTCTCAGGTCATACAAGATCAGAAGAAGACCGTACTGCAAAACAAGGGCGTGCAAATCTACGGGGTACCCAGCGATCCACGATCGTCCTTAAATAGTTATGAAAAAACATCTCATAAAACCTGTAGAAAGAGCCGCCCTACTTGTCTCCACGAGTTCCAAGAACTCACTGACGCTGATGCAGAGGTCAACCGGGTCAAGCTGCAATGCCTACAGGCAACCCAAAATACCACGGGAACACCGAGGGTGGTAGCCTCCGAGAATCCGGGCGTCAACGGATCTCGCACGCCACAAACTGCAACGTCTCAGTAGATACGGGCCAACTCGTTCGGATCCTTCCGGAACGAGGAAAGGGGCGTGGCTGACGAATGCGCGGGTGACAAACACCAGCGACCACAACACAAGGCAGCGAAGGATTAAAGAAGCCGTGATCCAAATCTCCGTACAAAACTGCAGAAGTGACCATAAATAAAGGGGCAAAGCGTCAGGCTGTGAGGAGGAACTCGAACAAAATACTCTTCCCCGATGCTGCCACACCCCCGTCAGCCAAAACAGAACCAACCCTGGGCTAAGGTCGCCACAATATTACGATCTCGACTCTCGAGATCGACAGGTTCTTAAAAATAATAAACAATTGGGCTGTAATGACTGACGACAGGTGACAAACAAAGGGGAGGGAGGGCATAACAAAGCCAAAAGTTTACCTAAAATTAATTTATTTACAAGAGTTAAATAACATAATGTACAGTGAGTCAAGGTTTCTGGGTGGCAAAAACACAAAAAAATTACAAACTAACAATAATATTAATAAAATTTAAAACGCAGTCTAAGAATCAATAAAATCCACCGTTCAATCAATAACAAAGCCAAATAATGACAAAATAGGCTGTATAAGGGCAATAACAATCTGTAAATATAATTAATAGAAATAGGCAGCATAATAAATAATTAAAATTAACACTGAAGCGGCATAATGATAGTCAGAGCAAAACGGGAACACTTCTTTAAACGATGAGGACAACAGTCCAATGCCGGACGATCAAGACAGAGCCGATACGGCAACACCTCGTCCTTTGAAACAATATGGACATCCTCCTCGACCACTGGACGAAAAAAACACGTCACTGCTGCTTGCCCAGTGAGGTCGCTCTCTACACGTGTCCGTCTCGACGACGAAAAACGCCATTGCTGTTGCCCAGTGAGGTCGTACTCGACACGTCGTCCTCTCGACGACGAAAACACGCCAATGCTGGCAAACGGCTGTCGACCTCCACTCGAAGTCATACTCCATACGACGACTTCACTTCAACCAAATAACCAGGTATCCAGTATCTGGCGCTGCCTCATGCTGGTCCACAGGTAATCATACCTGACTGCCTCTGACTGACTGGTCGTTCTGCCCTCCAGAACCTGACTGACGAAGTTTTGACGCCATCCAACAGACGTCAACTCGCCAGCAATTAAAAAACAAAAAAACAAAGGAAGGCAACAACTCCAATCCAAGGGGTGAATAATCGGTCAAAACGAATTGTTCCTAACAATTATATATTAGTTATATATAATTATATATTATATTATATATATATATAGTATATATATAAATTATATATATATATAGTATATTATATATATATATAAATATATATAAACAAAAAAGATGGGCAAGAAATAAAAAAATAAAAAAGGAGGCCACAATCAAAAGCAAAAAACCCTTTAGTCTAATGGTAAGCCTCTTACATAATGGGCTTTCTCTCTCCCTTAGGCCGGAAGAGAATCGAGTGAGAGCGGTATGGAAAAGCGAAAAGTGATAGATAGAGAAGGGAGAGAGGAGAGAGAGGATAGAGATGCAGAATGAAGAGACTAAAATAAGAAAGAAGGGAAGAAAGAAACTAAAAGTAGTTAGGAGAGAGATAAATGATGATGAAGAATTGCGGTGTAAGAGATAAGAACTGATAGAAAAATGTGACTATAGATATGTGTAATAAGAACTAAAGAAAAGGACTAGAAGAAGGAGGATGGATATGAATAGTGGCTTAATAAAGGAACTGGAAAGTTAAAATAAAATGTGTTGTTGACCACAGAAAATGAATCTATCAAATGAAATAAGAATGACGTTATGAAATTGTATGGAAAAAATAGCTCTGTATGTATAAAATAAGAGCACGTGTGTGTGTTTGCTTTGTAGGCGAAGAGAGAGAGAGAGACAGAGAGAGAGAGAGATTGGGTAATAATGATCATAAATAAACAAATAAGTACATACAAAAATAATACAATTAAGTAACAATAATAGTTCTGTTTTCAACAACAACAAAAATATACAGCCATGACGTCTATCGCATATAATTCCTTTTATTTATCCTCGAAAGCTTTTAGATGCACCTAATTGTGATTGATTAGACTGATTGTATTCCGAAGCCGAGGTCGGTTTCAACGGAAATCGAAAGGCAGATGAAAAGCGATCTTGCCAACCTCTGGTATCAACGTGGAAGATAAATGGTCACATGTTCTCCGATTCCCCCTGCTGCCTGTTGCTTGTTTTGTTTGTTTGCTTTCGACTGATTCTCTTTTAAGAGAGGAGAGGAGAGAAGAGAAGAGAGAGAGAGAGAGAGAGAGAGAGAGAGATTACTATTCGTGATTCTCTGCTAATGAATAATGAATTCGCTGTCACATTTAAAAATAAAAACTCACTTGGTCGCTGGTCACTTGATAAGAGAGAGAGAGAGAGAGAGAGAGAGAGAGAGAGAGTTTGCTATTTTTTTAAAGCTGATCACATGATTAGCGAGGAGTCCTCACCTATTACCGATGACCTGCTTCAGCTTTTAAACAAGTAAAAAGGAATAATAAGAATAATGAATAAAAGAATGTGTAAACAAAGAATTAAGATGAAAAAAGGATAAAAAAATACGTCATTGTTTTCTTCCTAATCCTGCCTTCGAGCTATCCTCCCTACTGCGTTCGCCCTTGGGGAGATAGGAATAATAAAAAAAAGAATAAAACTTAGGATATGAATAATAAAAAAAATAGAACTTGAGATAGGAGTACTAAAAAAATAATAAAACTTGGGATAGGATTAATAATAAAAAGAATAAAACTTGGATAGGATTAATAAAAAAATAAAACTTGAGATTAGACAAAATATTTTTCACAAAGAATAATAAAGAAATATTTTGAACCGGAGAATACCATAAATCTATTCAATTATGAATGAATATGGTCAATATATCATTTGAATGTCGTCGACAGACATTACCATTATTTTTCTGCCGTCACTCAAAAGCCATTATCGAAAGTAAAAGGTGTATTTAACAATCTAATTGCCCCTTTATCAGGCAGAGGTATTTAAGGCTAATATCATTAACATCGTTTTTGAAGTCTAAAAAGGAATGAACGCACACGTGGGAAAAGTACTTTCGCATTTTATTCTACATTTTCAAGTTCACACTGAAAATGTGGAATAAACTAGTACGAAAGTATTAGTTCCAAGTACCGCGTTTTTACTCGCCTTCTTACGTGGATTTGATATGTGTGGTGTATATATGTATATATATATATATATATATAATTATATATTATTTTCTAATGTCCCTATGTATAATCCTTTTTAAATATATATATTATATATATATATATATATATATATATATATATATATATTATTTTCTAATGTCCCATTGATAAGGCTTTTACGTTTCATCTCATTTGAATGGCTCAAAGTTAGTAGAATGCTAAAATTAATGATTTTAAAAGACTTTCATTTAGAACAAAGGAAAAGGAATAAATTTTGTTAAAGACTTAAAACAATAAATTGCCGAATGCGATTTTTACTTAATTTTTACTAACTTACTTACGGCATTTCTTACGCAGGTTATTAAACGAAAGCTTTAAATATCTTTTTTATTAATAACAGAAACAATCAATAATCGAACATTTGACCAAGGGAAAATTTATGACAAACAAACCAACATTGGTCCCTAGTAACATAAACGAACCAAAAATATATATATAACGAAACAAAATTGGGGTAACCAAGTTCCAGAAATTGAATAAAGGAATTAAACTAGCTGAAAATCTATAAGTTCTCTTTGACGGGTTTTACCATTGGTTGTCAGTCTTCATTACTTGCCAATTATGCCGTTATGTTGTTTCTCATCTCTCTCTCCTCTCTCTCTCTCTCTTCTCGTTCTTTTTAATCTCTCTCTCTCTCTGGCTCTCCTCTCTTTTTAAAGGAATATCCCAAATTAACAAAATCAATTTATAAAGTTGACCTCCTTTTTCTCTCTCTCTTCTCTCTCTCTTCTCTCATCCTTCTCTCCTCTTTTTTTCTCTTCTCTCTCTTTTTTTTAAGGAAATATCCCAATTAACTAAAATTCAATTTATAAGTTGGACCTCCTTTTCTCTCTCTCCTTAAATAGCTAAAAGAAGTTTTTGACTTAATAATTGGAAAAAATTGGAATGATATAATTGTAGAAATCACAAGGACTGGACTATTCTCCTTATCTGGTGACTTCAAACTTTCCTTTCGTAGAAATGGAAAGAACGAATAGGAAGATTGTGGAATGTTACTTATACATAAAAAAATATTAAATTAGAGAGGTAATAGTAGTGGCAGAATAGATAAGAAGGCAATTTCCGAAAAGCTATTAGATTATGCTAACTAGTAAATTAACAACGATTCAACAAATAAAAAATCACCTTGCCAAAACAAGAAAGGAAAATTACTTTAGACCTTAGTTTTTATTTGTGAAACGAGGTTGAATTATGTTAAAGAAAAAACATTTAATAGTTTATAATGCCGAAGTATTTTGTCAGACCAATAATGTCAATAAAGAATTAAACCAGTTCATTTCCAAAGCAAGTGAAAACAGAAGATAAGCAAGAAATATGAAAAAAGTGGGAAGGATATGGAAAATCCAACAATTCTACAGTAAAAAATAAAATAAAATGGTCAGAAATAAATGAATAAGAATTAAAACAAAGATTGGGATAACATTTTCGTAAGCGATTGACAATAAGAAGTAAAGATACGGGAGATATTATATAAAATACTTAGAGAAAAATAGTGGATAAATTATACATTACCGAAAAGAAAAGAAAAGTAAATCCGATCATTACATGGCATACCCAAGAGACAGAAGGATCTTGTTCCAGTAAAATCAAGAAAAGTGGAAAAAAAAGGTCTTGGCAAAAGAAAAAAATGCATGGAAAGTTATAGAACTAAAAAGTAAAGAATAGAAAATGCAGAACAAAATAAAGATTTATACCAATCAAAAGAAAATGGAAAAAACGGGAATTGGAAGAAAAAGCCCTATTAAATATCAAAGCAAAACCCCAAACTATTATACCTCATAATGCGAAGAAATGATAATAAAAGAAGAAATACGAAATATGGAGGCCCCTCTGAGAATTGAGGGAGAATTAACGAAATGAAAAAAAAGGAAAATTTGCAAAACAATAACCTGGCAGAAACGATTAATAAAGAGAAGAATTCACCCCTAGAATAGATAATGAAGATAATGAATATATCGAAGTAAAGGGACGAAAATAGTTGAATAAATTTAGCTGACAAATAAATTAAATTTAATGAAGCTTGATATTGTGGCAGGCAATTAATGAAATTAAAAAATGGAGCTGCTGCAAGGGGCCTTGAAATGGAATGCCCCTGCTATTTTTGTTAAAGAAAGTAGTTCATTCTAATCGCAAAAGCCACTTGCAATAATTAATTAAAGACCAAAGGTTGTTGATACAGGCAAGAATTTTTTAATTGATTGAGCACAAATTAAGGCATATATCACCCTGGCCTACTTTCCAAAGTGGATTCAACGACTTTGAGGCAAGTAATTATAGGCCTGTGAGTCTAACAATCACATAATTATGAAA
>NC_087210.1:86543289-86560789 GCF_015104395.2 Macrobrachium nipponense | reverse complement strand
ATATAATACTTTAAACCTCTTTCCCTATGCTGTGTTCTCTCTCTCTCTCTCATATTCCCCTTTCCCAGCCTCAGCCTCTACGGTACGAGTCATTAACCCGAGATTTACATATGCATGAGAGCACGACGCTGCCAGACGAATAACCTCACGAAAACTATGCTAATCTTTAAACTTAATTTCTTGGTCTTTAGTGAATTTTATGCATAATTTTCCACCAGAGCTTTGATAGCGATTTCCACGAGATAAAGACATTACTAGATGGAGCATGTCAAAACTTTGTCAAAAGGATTTATTTTCCTCGCTGTTTTGAAAAAAAAGAATACGGGTGAGGGGAAAAAGTAGAGGTGGGGTAATACTGTTGAGAGAGAGAGAGAGAGAGAGAGAGAGAGAGAGAGAGAGAGAGAGAGAGAGAGAGAGGAAAAAACTCATTCGCCAAATAAATTGAAACTTACATCAAACTTTTGCCTGCCGGCGAGGCACTAATCAAAATGCCTTTCGTTTTCTCTCCAGTTTTGCATTTAAAAAAAAAAAAAGTTCTGCACTACACAATGAGCGCCTTTTACTATGTCACCTTAATCGTCCATTTGCACTTTCTTTCCGCGCATTGGAAAAAAATGAGAGAGAGAGAGAGAGAGAGAGAGAGAGAGAGAGTAGGAATTTAAAATTTAGGCCACCGGCCAAGCGCTGGGACCAAAGATTCCATTCAGTGGTGAACGGAGAATTGAGAGTAAAGGAAGTTTGAAATATGAGAGAGAGAGAGAGAGAGAGAGAGAGAGAGAGAGAGAGAGAGAGAGAGAGAGAGAGAGTTCACGATATTTTCTTTGTGGGCCATTTGTCGTGTGATATATGGTATATATTTATACATATTCATATATATATGTATATATGAATGAATATATATGTATGTTGTTACACCATCATCAGTCTCGATTTCACGCTACCATAACCCAGTGAGAATACAATCAATGAAAAACCCTTCTACTCTAACCAGGATTCGAACCATTGCCATTCTGGGTAAGGTGGTGGGTAGGGGAGACATCAAAACTATACATATAGATTTTACGCTGCCTTTGCACATAAGTACTTATTTTATTAGCAAACGTATATCCTAATTTTTATAATTAATATATACTACAACAATTCACGAAACATACCTATAAAACTATTATATCTCCACATCTGAAACTCTCCACCTAGCCCAAGAACGTCCTAACAGGTTAGGTCACATTGCGAACCGCCGAGGTCAAAGGTGGACGTCAAATCGACCTCGGGACTGAACCCGGGGTAAATAAGGTCACCGGAAGGCCAAGGAAAAAAAAATTAACATAATTTTCCATTGTGATTCATGAAGGGAAATCGTTCGCGAATATTAAAAGGTTTTCGTCGTAAAATCAAGGTCATTGAATACGATTAGAAGTCTTGTATTACACGAGAGAGAGAGAGAGAGAGAGAGAGAGAGAGAGAGAGAGAGAGAGAGAGACTCTCCCTCTCATTTTTTAACTGTCTATGTGGTTACGATCATTCCCTCTGTCTCTCAGAATAATAATAATAATAATAATAATAATAATAATAATTTTTATAATTAAGGAAGTGGGAGGTCGCCAGCCGGCATATTTAGACACTGAATACCGGCAATAATGTATTTACTTCTATTTACAATTAAGAAGGCACAACGGATACATAAATTTTCTGGTTAACCGTGGCTAACCGCTGGAGCTTGAAGCTGCAAGGGGCTTGTTTATGGAGTGGAATGTGTATGATATCCGGTTCGTAACCAGATTACGTGGAAGCTCAGCAAATGTACTCTCGTCCCTGAAAGGGAAATTTACGACAATTAAAGACTAGTTAATATGCACAGATACGCTAATCCACTTAGCAATTCTTACACTGCACTATTTGACTTATACAGATTATTTCTGCTAATGGACGTAGCAATAAGTCTTATAGGAATTACACATTTGGCTATGACTGCTAATTATAAACGGTTAGCACTTAGACATTATGGAGAGAGAGAGACTGCGCTCAGGGGTGAGGGGAGACGGTCTTGGGCAAGGCCGCCACGCAGGGCACGCCGGAGGGCAGGAGAGGGAGAGGAAACAAAGGATCGGTGGATAGGATTTCTTTCTGTACGGATAGGAGGGAAGGATGGGATGCTATCATGGGGGAAGGAGGAAGGATAGGTTAGGGTACGAGGTTCTCATACAACAGACACCACCTTTTAAGTGAAGAGAGACAGTTGCCGCTCGGAAGGGCGGACAGAGGCCAGCCACACGTCCACCTCCTAAGGCTATCAAACAGTGAAGAAGGCCACCCACGCCTCGGTTTCCTGCCGCGCGTCCTGCGAAGGTGGGGGTTCACCCCCCCCCCCTGGAGGGTTTTCTACTGGTCAGGAACCTTTTGTCTCTTTTGTTTGAGGCCTATACTTGCAGTATGATTCCCCATTTGGGGGGGTGCCAGCCTGGCGCTGCCGTCTTGCGGTGGCATCTGAAAGTAAGAGACCTCGGGGAGGAGACTGGTCTAGGATAGGTGGGTAGGTGGTGAGACTCCGGCTAGGGGCAGCCTTGCTGCATTCGTTCAAATTCCAGGGGCAGGACCTCTCGAATTGGATGCTAAAATGGCGGAGACCATCACGATTGACAGCCCCCCATTTTAGCAGAGATTTTGTCCTTCAACGGGTCAAGAACTCTGCAAGCAAGGTCTGGAGCCATTCGACTCTGTGTCCCCACACCTAGCAAGCCTCACCACAAATGAACTAATTGCTAAGCTGCATCTAGGGTCAAAATCTAACTTAAACTAAATTGCCGAGGTTAACTTTAAGTGCCAATTAAAAAAACAAGTGGGCTACAAGGCAGTAACTTGAAACAAACAATGGCAGTATTACTAGTTTTAACTCAACAGTGACCCAGCCACAGCGACATGCATGAAACAATTTTCATTGAGTTCATATGGAACCTAAGCAAGGAACAAATAATGGCATGACGCTAACTAAAGCAAAACAAAGCAAATGTCATAAATAAAAAAAAATATTAAAATAAGAGGACAAATAAAACAAATAAATAAATAAAGAAAAATGGGGCCAAGATGGCTCCTCAGTTTGTGAAGCTGGGGAAACCACCAAGGCTCAATACATCCAAAATGACAGAGGTAAATACATGAACAAACAAAATGGGGCCAAGATGTCTCCTCAGTTCGTGAAGCTGGGGAGGCCACCAAAGCTCAATACAACATTCATACAACCTACAGTCTAAGTTCTATATATACATGGCATTGTGCATCGGGCTCGAACATAAGCCGAGAGAGCACATCGGCCATCTTATTGTCCGTGCCCTTGATGTGCTCAACCTTCCAATTGTAGTCCTGGAGGTCCATACACCACCTCATGAGCCTCTTATTCTTGTTACGGAACTGAGTGAGGTAGATTAAAGGATTATGGTCCGTCAGGACAGTCAGTGGGAACTTATGGTCAGCATGGTAGGATTCAAAATGTTAAGGCTAAGACCATGCCAAGTAGCTCCTTCTCGATCGTACTATACCTTGTCTGAGCTGGGTTCAATTTCTTTGAGAAATAGGGAGGACAGGGTGACGCACCTGGTTTTCCTCCTGGAGGAGGACCGCACCCACCCTACATCGCTGGCGTCTACTGCTATTGAGAAAGGCTGAGAGTAATCAGGGTGTGCGGAGCACCGGGCGACCATGAGGGACCTCTTTCAGATGGTCGTAGCCTCCCAACACTCCTCTGTACAGCGGAACTGGTTATCCCCCTTGAATAGGTCAGTGATGGGAGCAGCTACTTGGGAGAAGTTTGGCACAAATCTCCTAAAGTACTGCACCATCCCCAGGAACCGTTGGCTTCCTTCTCAGTTTTAGGAATAGGGCATATTCTGTATAGCAAGAATGGTTGGCAATCCTTTGGCATTAGTTTTGCCCATCCTACCTGGTGGCCCAGGTATGTGATCTCAGACACTCCCAAAAGTACACTTCTTCAGGTTGATGACCAAATTGGCTTTCTGGAGTGCACCCAGCACCTTCTTAGGGTCTGGGGAGGTGTTCGTCCCACGTTTTGGAGTAGATGACAATGTCGTCTAGGTAGACCACACAATTAGGAATCCCTGCTAGCACCTTGTTCATGAGTTTTCTGGAAACAGCTAGGTGCGTTCCGTAGACCAAAAGGCATCACCCGACACTGGTAAAGCCCGTCCCGTGTAATGAATGCAGTCAGGGCCGTGACTCCTTGGCCAATGGTACCTGCCAGTACCCTTCTCTAGGTCTATCTTACTTAGGAATGGGAATTCGCCTAGGCTCTCCAAACAATCCTCGATGCGCGGAGCGGGTAGGATTCCTTCGGTTTGGTCACTGCATTCAACTTGCGAAAGTCAATGCGAGTCGGTCTCCTCCCCCCTCCTTTGGCACCAGGACTACAGGGGATGCCCAAGGGCTCTCATCTCCTCAATGAGACCCAAGTCGAGTTGTAGTTTAACCTGTGCCGCCACCCGTTTCCGCACGCTGGGGGTTAAGCCGGTAATAATTTGCCGAATGGGCTGGTTCCCTCAAGCAATTCAATCTTGTGCTCCAAGAGCTGGGTGCTACCTAGCGTGTCCCGCACGACCTGTGGATGCTGAAGGAGTAATTCCCTGATGTCATTTTCTCTTCGCTCGTATCTAGTGCAGGAGTGATCAGTTCAAAATTGGCTAGGACTCCGAATTACTCTGGGGTGAGGAAACCTGGGTGACTGTCCCCCACCATTTCGCCCCTCTGGTGGTAGGCTTAAGGAGATTGATGTGGAGCCACTTAGCCCGCCTAGTTGCCGCAATCCACTAGATAGTTTAATGTGCCCTTCTTTTTCCAGAATCTTGTAGGGGCCCATGAACCTTGTGCTTAGAGGCCTCCGCTCTCCAGTGCGGAGAACCAGAACTTGGTCTCCCACTTCAAAACTCCGGTCTTGAGTCTCCGATCCACCCGACTCTTTCATACTACTCTGCGCCACCGTCTCTGAAGCTTTGGCAAACATCCCATGCAACCCGTAATTTAGCCTGTATGTCTGGCAGCTCTTCCTGCCAGGAGGCCTTGGTGGGGTTTCCCAAGCCTCGTAGAGTATATCTAGGGGCCACGTGTGGAGTGAGCATATAGCAAGCTCAAAGGGACTGTACCCGGTGGTTCTGAACGTGCCTGGCGGAGGGCAAACAGAGCGTAGGGCAAATTTTCCTCCCAGTCAGGGGAGCCAGTCTCTCCCAACTTGGTCAAGACTGTCTTCAGTGTCTGGTGGGAGCGTTCCACAAGCCTGGCTGGCTCTTGGATGGTAGGCTGTAGAGGTCCGGTGGCGAATGCCATGGCAGGCCATCGCCTCCTTAAACTCCTTTGCCATGAAGTGGGAGCCCTTGTCCGACTGAATGGTGGCAGGGAAACCAAACCTACAAAAGAACTGGGTCAGTCCTCTGACAGCGTGGCGGGCGTTGGCACTTCGGGTTGGAACGGCTTCCAGGTATCGAGTGAACCGATCAATCATCGTCAGTAGGTAACAATTTCCACGTTTTACTCCGTGGCATGGGACCCACATAATCTACCAAGACATCATGGAAGGGAATGCCCGCTGAAGGGATGGGCTGGAGAGGCGCCCTTGGCACTACCTGGTTTGGGTTCCCAGCGACCTGGCAGGGCAAACAGGAGGCTACATAAGCCTTAACACTCTTTGGGCAGGCCTGGCCAGAAGAATTGACGCTGGACTTGCTGGGTAGTGCGCCTTCACACCAAAGTGTCCTCCCAGTCCTCATGGGCCATGCGCAACACAGCTAATCTAAGGTTACGGGGAACAACTACTTGCCGGTGTAGCACTTCAGCGGTTCGTGGGCACCTCGGGTGACTCTGAGGAGCACTCATCCTTCAACAGAAGTTCTCCTTAGAGAGGTTCACTATTTCTGCTTCATCCAAATAGGCTGCCTCCCGATAAGGGTTTAAGGGTTCTCATCCAAACTGTTGGTAACGGATGAGCTCGGTCCTGCTCCTTAGGGTGGCTGGGGGGTGACGGGAGCCTCACTGGTGCCTCCTGGGTCCCCTGAGCTGGTGCTTGGTGGAGAGCTATCCACGGAGGTGGTAAGCAGCACAGTAGGGTCTTGTGTACGAGGCTCGGACTCATGGCTGGGAGACGAGGGCTCTTGATCCTCCTCCTTTAGCCAGGTTAATTCTCCCAGGTCAATGCCAGCAAGCCACTTGTCACCTTCTACAGGTGCTACATCCAAAGGTTCGGGGTCAGGCTCAGGCTCAGCTGCTGTCATGCACCTTAAGGGCACACGCTGCACTCCCTCCAGGAGGTCCCTACCCAGGAGCAGGTCATAGCCCTCACGGCCTAAGTCAATCGTGACTCCAAGCCTGCACTCTTGGCTGAGCTGGGGCGTCGTCACTCTCAACACGACCGTGGGGAGGTCCCTGGTGACTCTCTCAATCCACCGGACAGTCATACGCTCATCCTGCCGGACTTGGGCGCCAGCGGGTACCTGGTGCCACAAGATTAGGGAAACATCTGAACCTGGATCCTCGAATGCTCGGACCAACTGTGGAGGGGTGCCTCCTTCAAGTGGGGCTACGGTGATCTCCCTTCTGCAGGCTGCCCCCGCGATGCGCCCTGAGTAGCGATGGAGAGGACAACTGGGTTTGAGCTGAGGTTCGGCTAGGGCACTGCGAGTAGTCTTAGTGTGCCGTAGACCTTGCAAACCTCACAGTATGCTTTGGCAAAACTCCTTTTGGCCCTTTACCCTTGGGTTTGGACTGAGGGCTCGTATCGAAGGGGCAGCCACTGGTGTTGACTGATTTGTCGGGCAGTCTGCGTCAGTGTGGTTGGATTTGCCACCGAGGTTGCACTTGGCGGAAGAAGATGGTTTTTGCTTGGGCTTAGACTTGCCAGCCAGAGCAGTGGCAGGGGGTGGAGCAGTGCGCTGGGACCCTGAGTTATGCCGGACGAGTTCGTATTCATCGGCATACTCGCAACAAGCCCTAAAGGTTGTTGGCTTCTTCTCGGTAATATAGAGAGAGAGCTCTGGTGGGGCATGGCCTATGGAAATCCTCAATTTTGACAAGCTCGTGGAGGTCCTCGATGGTAGTGCACTTCGCAGCCCCAAGCCAGAGGGTATAGGAGCCTATCCTTCTGAAAAAGCCCAGTCAGCCCAAGGTTGCGTGGAGGGCTTAATTAACTTGCCCACGCCACTGACGGCGCCAATGTTTCAGGGCTCAGCTTGTAAGCCTCTATCACGGCCTTCCGGACCGGAGCCCCGAAATCTCCTTGTCGATCAACGGGTAAGGCAGAATGAGCAGCCTTCCCTTTTCCCTGCATATGCTTGGCCAGAAGTAGGGCCTTCATCTCCCCTGCCACAGCACATGTCTGGAAACACTGACTCCACTTCGTGTAAGCCACCTTACGGGATCCTTATCGTCCCACTGAGGAATGAGAGTATGGACAGGCAAGGATGGAGAGCCGGGGCCCCGGGTAGCGGAGTAGTACCATTAGGTGGAGCTTGAGTGAGGATTGGAGCAACCTGGGCTAATTCAATGGCTTTAGTCCTGCATCTTTAATCATGCTCCTGCTTCCTTAATCATGCTCCTGCCGTTCCTTCTCTCTTTCTCTCTCCTCTTGCCTTCAATCCCTGGCTTCGGCCTGGGTTTCTCGGACAAATTCTTGCAATTCTGTTCAACATACCCGAGCCTCTTTCCCAATTCCATTATAGCCTGGATCTCAGTGGTGGGCATTTTGCTAATTTCCTTGAAATGACTACTGGATCACCCTCAAACAATAATTTGTAAGGGGTGGTTGGCCATGCAAGCAATTGCACGGAAGGGAAAGACACTCTGGCCAAAGCAGAAGTCTGGCAGCAGGAAGGATACAGATAAAGCGGTGCAAAGTGGCACCACGACCAATAATTGTACCTGGAAAAGACTACACTGTCGAGGTGCGCAAATGACAGGAATACACAGCAAGAGGTGTACCTGTAAGCTATATGGCACTAAGCCGTTAAACAGGGTTACGAGATGGGTGATCCTGAGTTACTAGGAAAATGGGCCTACGGCAGGAATTCAAAGCGATGGATGATCCCCTAGGGCTAGCTAGAATAATAGACCTACGGCAGGAATCAAAGCGATGGATGATCCCCCTAGGCTAGCTAGAATAATAGACCTACGGCAGGAATCAAAGGCGAGGTGGAATCACTAGGCTAGCTTAGAATAATAGGACCTACGGCAGGAATAAAGGCCCCGATGGATGGATCCCCTAGGCTAGCTAAGAATAATAGACCTATGGCAGGAATCAAAGCGATGGATGATCCCCTAGGCTAGCTAGAATAATAGACCTACGGCAGGAATCAAAGCGATGGATGATCCCCTAGGCTATCTAGAATAATAGACCTACGGCAGGAATCAAAGCGATGGATGATCCCCTAGGCTAGCTATTAAAATTAGGGTTTGTAGTTGTGGCTGTCTGTTTAAAGGAGCAATAAAAACTCCAAAGGTAAACAAACGTCTAAAATAACACAACTTTAAATTGCCCCCGGGGGGGGGGGGGGGGTCGGTTAAGCGTAAGTTAAGATTGCGTAGGAACTGCTATTTTGGTTTAGCTGGCAATCAATGAAACGCTAATTAATTTTGCTTCACTAGAGATGATTATCCCCAATAACTAATCCCTTCACTTAAAATAAATGAATTATGTCTCCCAATAGTTTAGAAAGATCCACACATTATAATGATATGAAACTTAACCTGAACGATCTAGCACCACCGCACAGGAATTATTCCTTTCCCAACCATTTACACATGTCTATCACACTTAAGTGAGAAAGAGAGAAAAAAAAATATTACAAAGTAACAAAGCATATACCGTTATTTACCTTCTCCTTACACTAAAAAAGTTTGCCCTATTAACATAAACACGTAAAGTCGGAGCTCGAAAGAGAAACACAAACAAACAAACAAAACACCCGTGTCTCCGCTCGGGGTTACGTTTACGTGTGTGTGGGGCTAGACTTTCCCAGGTTTACCCTCTGTTTACAACTGTGCAAAACTAAGTCCCGTAAAAGAAAAAAAAAATCTTAAATCATAATTACTTTGAAATCCCACAATATATTTACATTAAATACAATAAGAACAACCTAACACGACGATTTCCGTTACTATTTATGGACGATATTGTAACTCGTTATGGAAAGTCGTTTAAACACGTGACGGTTGGCTGCCCTGCGAGCTAGCAGCGTGCGTGACACACACATACACTTTCGCGGGATTTTAAACGACACTATTTCACAACCAACGCACTCACTTTACACTTTAGGATGTAAAAATGAACGTTAAACACAGTGATCGTTTTTGCGTTATGATTACGAACGTTAGCGGGAATTTATTACCTATCTGCCCTGTTTATTATTATGCAAATTCCTTGTTAACACTTATGAGAGATTTTAACGAAATATTAAGTTTTCTTGGCTGTTTTGCTTCACGATTCCAACTCCAGTTATAATATAATTTACTCAAAATGAAGTTAAGGTTCGTCTCAGTCACCAAAGATAGAAAGGGGAATATTTACTTTAAAACAAAGATATTAACCAACTATCTTAGCGAATCTTGGCTTCGGTCGCCAGTTTTAAGATTTTACGCTGCCTTTGCACATAAGTACTTATTATTAGCAAACGTATCCTAATTTTTATAATTAAGGGAAGTGGGAGGTCGCCAGCCGGCATATAGACACTGAATACCGGCAATAATGTATTTACTTCTATTTACAATTAAGAAGGCACAACGGATACATAAATTTTTCTGGTTAACCGTGGCTACCGCTGGAGCTTGAAGCTGCAAGGGCTTGTTATGGAGTGGCAATGTGTATGATATCCGGTTCGTAACCAGATTACGTGGAAGCTCAGCAAATGTACTCTCGTCCCTGAAAGGGAAATTTACGACAATTAAAGACTAGTTAATATGCACAGATACGCTAATCCACTTAGCAATTTCTTACACTGCACTATTTGACTTATACAGATTATTTCTGCTAATGGACGTAGCAATAAGTCTTATAGGAATTACACATTTGGCTATGACTGCTAATTATAAAACGGTTAGCACTTAGACATTATGGAGAGAGAGAGACTGCGCTCAGGTGAGGGAGACGGTCTTGGGCAAGGCCGCCACGAGGGCACGCCGGAGGGCAGGAGAGGGAGAGGAAACAAAGGATCGGTGGATAGGATTTCTTTCTGTACGGATAGGAGGGAAGGATGGGATGCTATCATGGGGAAGGAGGAAGGATAGGTTAGGGTACGAGGTTCTCATACAACAGACACCTACCTTTTAAGGAGAGACAGTTTGCCGCTCGGAAGGGCGGACAGAGGCCAGAGGCCGTCACTCCACCTCCTAAGGCTATCAAACAGTGAAGAAGGCCACCCACGCCTCGGTTTCCTGCCGCGCGTCCTGCGAAGGTGGGGGTTCACCCCCCCCCTGGAGGGTTTTCTACTGGTCAGGAACCTTTTGTCTCTTTGTTTGAGGCCTATACTTGCAGTATGATTCCCCATTTGGGGGGGTGCCAGCCTGGCGCTGCCGTCTTGCGGTGGCATCTGAAAGTAAGAGACCTCGGGGAGGAGACTGGTCTAGGATAGGTGGGTAGGTGGTGAGACTCCGGCTAGGGGCAGCCTTGCTGCATTCGTTCAAATTCCAGGGGCAGGACCTCTCGAATTGGATGCTAAAATGGCGGAGACCATCACGATTTGACAATATATACTTTTATATATATATAAATATATATATATATATATATATATATATAAATACACACACATTATTTATATAGATATATATATATATATATATATTATATATATATATACATACATACAATTCACGAAACATACCTATTAAACTATTATATCTCCACATCTGAAACTCTCCACCTAGCCCAAGAACGTCCTAACAGGTTTAGGTCACATTGCGAACCGCCGAGGTCAAAGGTGGACGTCAAATCGACCCTCGGGACTGAACCCCGGGGGTAAACAAGGTCACCGGAAGCAAGGAAAAAAAAACTTAACATAATTTTCCATTGTGATTCATGAAGGGAAATCGTTCGCGAATATTAAAAGGTGTTTTCGTCGTAAAATCAAGGTCATTGAATACGATTAGAAGTCTTGTATTACACGAGAGAGAGAGAGAAAGAGAGAGAGAGAGAGAGAGCGCGCGCGCGAGAGAGAGAGAGAGAGAGAGAGCGCGAGACCTTACAGACCTTACAGACCTTACATCTTGTTCGGGTTGCCCCAGGTCCCTCAGTGTGAGGCACCTCTAATGTCTACCAGAGAGTTGCTAGTACATCTTCCGGTATATTTTGCATCTTCCAATCTTGGATGGTCTGGATGTGCAGTTTAGATATTTGTCGAGCTTATTCTTAAACACATCTACGCTCACTCCTGATATATTCCTCAGATGACTGGCAACGTATTGAATAGACGCTGCATTATCGATGCTGGTGCGTAGTGGATTAATGTCCTGTGTGCTTTCCTTATTTTTTCCTGGTATAGTTTTGGGCACTATTAATCTACCTCTGCTTGCTCTTTCTGATATTTTTAGTTCCATGATATTTTCTGCTATTCCTTCTATCTGTTTCCAGGCCTGAATTATCATGTAGCGTTCTCTTCTCCTTTCTAGACTATATAATTTTTAAGAATTGTAGTCTTTCCAGTAGTCTAGGTCCTTAACTTCTTCTATTCTAGCTGTAAAGGACCTTTGTACACTCTCTATTTGTGCAATTATCCTTTTGATATGTGGGTACCATATCATATTGCAATATTCAAGTGGACTACGAACATATGTTTTTATAAAGCATAATCATGTGTTCAGCTTTTCTTGTTTGAAGTGCCGTAACAACATTCCCATTTTTGCTTTACATTTTGCCAACAGAGTTGCTATTTGTTCATTGCATAACATGTTCCTATTCATCATCACACCAAGGTCTTTAACTGCTTCCTTATTTGTGATGGTCTCATTATTAGGTCCCTTATATGCATATAGCTTTCTTTCTCTGTCTCCATAATTTATTGATTCAAATTTATCAGAGTTAAATACCATCCTATTTACCTCAGCCCAATCATATACTTTGTTAAGGTCTCTTTGTAGAGCGTTCCTATCTTCATCACAAAGTAATTTCTCTACTATTCTTGTGTCATCTGCGAAACTACTCACTACCGAATCCTTAACATTATTGTCTATGTCTTCAATCATAATAACAAACAGTATTGCAGCTAACACCGTACCTGCGGCACACCGGATATTACCTTGGCTTCATCCGATTTCTCGTCGTTTGCAATAACTATCTGTTTTCGTTGTGTAAAAATTCTTTTAACCATCTTCTACTTTATCCACGATATTGTGTTTTTCTAATTTTCTTCGCTAATATTATTATGGTCTACTTTATCAAAAAGCTTTTGCAAAGTCTAAACATAAACCACATCTGTTTCATTTCCGCTTTTCATATTTTTGAATATGTTCTCACGGTGGACTACAGTTGGGTTTGTGTACTTTTTCCGGGTACGAAACCATGTTGTCCTTTATTAAACAAATTATTTTTTATTAAATGTTTCATAATATCTTCATTACCCTTTCATACACTTTCATAATATGTGATGTTAGACTCACAGGCCTATAATTACTTGCCTCTAGTCTGATCCACTTTGAAAGTAGGGGTAATATATGCTAATTGTGCTCATCATAAATCTTGCCTGTATCTACACTTTGTCTTAATAATATTGCAAGTGGCTTTGCAATAGAATGAACTACTTTCTTTAACAAAATAGCAGGAATTCCATTCAGGCCCTGCAGCAGCTCCATTTTTAATTTCATTAATAGCCTGCACAATATCAGCTTCATTAATATCTATGTCAGCTAAATATTCACTATTTTCATCCCTTACTTCTATATCATTATCTTCATTATCTATTCTAGGGGTGAATTCTCTCTTATATCGTTCTGCCAGTATGTTGCAAATTTCCTTTTTTTCATTCGTTAATCTCCCTTCAATTCTCAGAGGGCCTATTTCTATTCTTCTTTTATTCATCTTCTTCGCATATGAGTATTAATAGTTTGGGGTTTTTGCTTGATATTAATAGGGTTTTTTCTTCCAATTCCCGTTTTTCATTTCTTTTGATTGTATAATCTTTTGTTCTGCATTTTCTATCTTACTTTTTAGTTCTATAACTTTCCATGCATTTTTTTCTTTTGCAAGACCTTTTTTCCACTTTCTGATTTTCTGGAACAAGATCCTTCTGTCTCTTGGTATGCATGAATGATGTTTACTTTTCTTCTTCGGTATATATTTTTCCACTATTTTCTCCAATATTTTATATAATATCTCCGTATTTACCCTTATGTCATCACTTTTACGAAAATGTTATCCCAATCTTTGTTTAATTCTTCATTAATTTCTGACCATTTTATATTTTTACTGTGAAGTTGTATTTTTCCATATCCTTCCCACTTTTTCATTTCTTGCTTATCTCTATTTTCACTTGCTTTGGAATGAACTGTTAATTCTATGACATTAGTGGTCTGAAATACTAGCATTATAAACTCTATTTCTTTCTTTAACATTAATTCATCTCGTTCACAAATACTAGGTCTAAAGTATTTTCCTTTCTTGTTGGCAGGTGATTTATTTGTTGAATGTTTGTATTCTAGTAGCATATCTAATAGCTTTTCAAATTGCCTTTTATCTTCTCTGCCACTACTATTACTCTCTTTTTTATATGTATAAGTACAACCACAATCTCCTATTCGTTCTTTCCATTCTACGTAAAGGAAAGTTGAAGTCACCAGATAGGAGAATAGTCCAGTCCTTGTGATTTCTACTATATCATCCAATTTTTCAATTATTAAGTCAAACTCTTTAGTATTAGGAGGTCTATATATTACTATGTTCATCAATTTTTCAGATTCAAATTCTACCGCTATTAGTTCACATCTGAGTTACTATATTTCTCATATATTTTTCCTTGTTTTTTGTCTTTCCCATATATTGCGGTTCCCCCTTGATTCCTATTTTTTCTATCTGATCTATAAGTTTGGAACCCTTTTATTTGATCATCATTCCCAGTCTCTTGGGAATACCAGGTTTCACTTATATTCATTATATTCTATTTTCTTTTCATTTTGGGTTTAGTTCTTCTAAGTACTCTATTTTTCTTTTTGAGTAACTCGTAACTAACCCTGCGCATTCATCACTATGATGGTTTGCGTGTTTCTCCTTCATTTAATACTGGTAGTAATAAGGATTTCCCATGTCTCTTTCCTGTTCTGGTATGTTGTTCTTTTTTCATTTCCAGAAATTTCTGACATTAAAAAATCCAACTTTTCCATAATATTTGATCTTCCTTCTTCATAATTATTCATTTTGTGTCTGAATCTGCAATTTTCTCCGTTTCTGCAATATCCTCTTGCATAATAAATACAGTTATTATCTCTTGAGTAGAATTTCGGAGCTGATGCTTTGAAATTTTTTGCTGACACCTCTGCATATCTCATTGGTGGTTTGCTTTTCTCTTTTACCTGATATTCTTGATTTCTCTCTTTATTTGTTTCTTTCTTATTTGGATTTTATTACTTGGTTGGTTATTTATTTGATTATGATTCATGGCTACAGGGTGCATATATTTGCATTTTTTGTCGAACTTACATCCTTTTCCTTCTTTTAGGTTTTTACATATTTTGGATGCAGATCTCTGCAATCATCCCCATATCCATCTAAGTATGCACATTTACCATATATTTCATAGTTTTTGACATATCTTAGGATGTTTGTAGTAACATCTTTCTCCAAATCTGCAATTCCCTCTTTTCAAAAGGTTGCAGATTTTGTCTTTCTTGTCTATTTTTTCCTCTTTCCCGTCATTGTATAGATCTGGGTAGAGCCTCTTCGGGATTTGCTTTTCTGTTGTCATATCGTAATTTATTTCTTCGTAGGTATGCTGCTTTATTGCCTCATATGTAGTATCAATGAGTATCTCTGCATCCATACTTTTATCTTGTTCTTTGTTTTCCTTATTTTTTTCTGTCATTTCATTTTTGTTTGTTTACTTCTCTTCCGTTTTTCCTCTTCTTCTTTTCTTCTTCTTCTTCCTCTCTTCTTCTTCATCCTCAACTATTTGTACATTCAATCTTGATTTAATAACATTGTCTATCCATGATAGACCATGTTGAACAAAAAATTCTTGTATCTTTTCTCTCAAATCTTTGTATTACCTCAGCACACTGTGGATGGGTCGGAATGTTGCATGCAGCACATTTTCTGATTAGGTTTTTGTGATGACTATGCTATACCAAACCTTACACAGTTTGCATGCTTTTGGCATTCTTTTTCCTAATGCATCAATTAGGATATTCACAAGATTCACCTTATTCATTTCTTTGTCGGAATATGTTGGTTATGTATATTTTCTTTATGAGTCTCTTGACCACTTGGATTTATTGGAACTTCTTCAATATTTTCAAGATGTTTTCATTAGATTTGTTCCAGTTTGAAGGATTATATCCTTCTAATATATCTATGAATGCTTTTGTTATCTTTTTGGTTAGGACTGTTGCTGATTTCATAGATGAGAAATGCCAGTTCCCTTCCTGCTACCTCATCGTATTGCGAATCTGCTAAACACGCCAAATTACGCCACCTCTTCCCGCAGTTGGAACTTACTGCCATCTTGTTCTGTTTTATAGTATTACACTTGATAAACTAACTTAGAAGACGCTTTATTCTACTATTTTCACACTAATCTTATCACCGAATAGTTCACGAACACTTCTAGATATTTCTCAAATTCTAGTCGTATGTTAAACTTGTGATATCTGTTGATTAATCTGACTTCACACGGGTACAAGTCTCACCAAGCAAGTGGATGGCTACTACGAGAGAGAGAGAGTGAGAGCGTAGAGAGAGGAGAGAGAGGAGAAGAGAGAGCGCGAGAGAGAGAGAGTGCTAGAGAGAGAGACGAGAGAAGAAGGATAGAAGAGGAGAGATCGCCGGAGCTTGGAGTGGTCGGAGAGAGAGAGAGTGAGAGAGAGAAGAGAGGAGAGAGGGACTCTCCCTCTCATTTTTTAAACTGTCTATGTCGGTTTACGATCCCATTCCCTCTGTCTCTCAGAATAATAATAATAATAATAATAATGAATTAATAATAATAATAATAATAATAATAATAATAATAATTAATAAAGTAGAAACGAACAATGACAATACTCGCAATCTATAAAAATGATAGTTTGGCAATTATCCCAAAAATACGTCTGCTTAACGTAGTAAGTAAAAATCAGGTAACTAACTCATAATAATGATAATCAAGGAGTAGTTAAATGAGAATAATAGTTAAATATATATATATATTATATTATAATATATAATTATATAAATATAATATATACATATATGAATTTTTTATATTTCATTTCGTGTATCTAGATTGTGTGTATTGTATTATCTGTACTTTATTATTATTATTATCCTGAGAGACAGAGAAAGATCGTAACCACGTAGACGGTTAGAAAATGAGAGAGAGAGAGAGAGAGAGAGAGAGAGAGAGAGAGAGAGAGAGAGAGAGAGAGACGAACGAAGGCAGGTCAACGTCCACACACCATAGAGCCAATAGTTTTACAAGGAAATTGGGGGGGAACCGGGAAATTTAGGCCCCGGGCGAGAGAGACGAACGAAGGCAGGTCAACGTCCACAACACCATAGAGCCAATAGTTTCCCCAAGGTCTAAAGACCTTGGTTTTTTCCCAAGGTTATTGGGGAACCGGCAAATTTAGGCCGGGCGAAGAAGACGAAGATTAATCATGAAAGTGACATGAGTGAAAGTCGGGTGAAAGTCAAAAGGAAAGTTTTCCTTGAGCCAATGAAGAATTTTCATTCCGCCCTGGAAAGTTGAATGGAGATGATGATTTCGATAAGCATCAAGATTTTTTTTTTTTTCCGTGCTCGAATAAATGGCTGGTGGCTGGTTGGGTTTCCCTGCCTCTGTGTGTGTGTGTGTGTGTTATTCCCTTTCATGTAATGAAGTCATTCATACGCTAACTCTCTCTCTCTCTCTCTCTCTCTCTCTCTCTCTCTCTCTCTCTTCTGTATTTCAGTCAATCCTTCCCATAACGTACTGTGTCATGTTATCAGATTTTCTTTGCCTCTCTCTCTCTCTCTCTCAGTATTTTCAGGCAATCTTTCCATAACGTAAATGGTCATGGAACAGATTTTCTCTCCTCTCTCTCTCTTCTCTCCTCTCTCTCTCTCTCTCTCTCTCTAGTATTTCAGTCAACCTTTCCCATAACGTAATGTGTCATGTTAACAGATTTTCTTTGCCTCTCTCTCTCTCTCTCTCTTTCTCTCTCTCTCTCATTTTTCTGCATATGTCAATTTTTGTCGTAACAGTGTTATTTTAATACGAATAGTCTTAGCCTCTCTCTCTCTCTCTCTCTCTCTCTCTCTCTCTCTCTCCTTATATATCCATGTGGACACATAAAT
>NC_087210.1:86538289-86540789 GCF_015104395.2 Macrobrachium nipponense | reverse complement strand
TCAATAATAATAATAATTACAATATTAATAATAATAATTTTATTATCATTATTATTTCTATTTGCAAGCTTGAATTTAAAGTCAATTGCTCCTGTGGTGGGCTTGTTCCACATGAATAGGGTTTACCTCCTGAATAATAATAATAATAATAATAATAATAATAATAATAATAATAATAATAATAATAATAACGGTGCCGTTTCGTTCCTTTATTAATTCTTCATTCTTTATGCTATCCACCATTTGCTCTCATCTCTCAAGTTTATCATTTTTCTGCCTTTCCTTCCCCCTTTTTATGGCTTTCGTTATCTGTGATATTCATAATCCTTTCTTTCTTTAATTTCGTCTGCCTTCATATCCGAAAGCATTCATCTCTCTTTCCTCCCCAACATTTATCTTCCCTTTCTCCGCCTTCCCCAACCTCTCTCTTCCCCTTTCCTTTATCGACCTCTGGCCAACTTCCTGTCCTCTCACCGAAACCCTGACGAAGAAAGAAGAAAATGAGGGAACTTGGCGAAAGTTTTTATAACTTGGGTAATTTGACAGTCAAACTTTGTGAATTGTAATTGTTAAGGTGAAAGACATCATCATTTTAACAACTATAGGCCCTTTTTTCTCTTTTCTGTGTGTGTGTGTGTAGTGTGTGTGTGTGTGTGTGTGAGTGTGTGGGGTAGATGTGCATATGTATATATATATATATATATATATATATATATATATATATATATATATATTTTTTTTTTTTTCTTTTGTGTTGCTTTTGTTTCTGGTTCTTTGTATTCTGTGTAGCAATTTATGATATTTCATTGATTTTTAGAGTAAATTTTTAAAGTAATTTTATACAATATCTAACAGATTCCCTGATGATGGAATAAAGTTATTACGAAACGTTGGAAATAAAGAATTAAAATGAATTTATATATTATCCAAGTAGTGAAATATATATTATGATAGAAGAGCTATATAAATGTATATTATGTATACATATATTTCTTATGTATATATTCATTATAATGCCCGTTTGATAAAAAGTAACCAAACCTTTATCCAAGTTTAAGAAAGCGGGATCCGACCTCCAGCCTAGTTTCACCTACGACAATCAAATATGTTATATTTTATTAGAGATAGTTTTCTTGTACTGTTTAACATGTACATTGTTTATTTTTCACATTTTCATTCTAAGAAGCAAATTATAAATATCTTATTATAAAATTCCTGTATCTTTAACTCAACACAAAACATCTTTTTCGGGCCTTTTTAGGCTCCTCCAAAGCCTTTTCTAACCCCCCCCCCCCAGAACAACAACAACAAGAACAATAACAAATTAGCTTGTAGGCTTACTCCCCGAGTAACCGAAAAGCTTTAAAGCCAAACAGCATTCATTTTCTAAAAAAAACATGCGACCTTTGAGTAAGCCAAGAAGTAATCTCATATATAAACTGAAGATAGAAAAAGTGACCAAAAATATGTAGAAAATATATATTACCTGACAGTGGGTAGAATTACAAGCTCAGTAAAAAAAAAAAAAAAAAAAAAAAAAAAAGAAAAAAAAAGCTGGATAAGTTTTTTTTTTTTTTATATATAATGTCTTTGAAAACCAGATTAATCTTTGACTTGAAGGGTTTAGTGTTTAACATATCTTTTGTAATAACATGAGATATTTGGGAAATATGAGATATTTGGATTAAAAATTTCCCTTGATATTGAAAAAATGAAATGTAAACATTACCTATCATTCGTAAATATCTATCAAAAGCTAATAACAAGAAAAGTTGAATAGTAAAATGAGAGAGAGAGAGAGAGAGAGAGAGAGAGAGAGAGAGAGAGAGAGAGAGAGAGAAATTCTACTAAGAAAAAGGAGATGAAAAGATTTCCTCCATATTTCCTATAAACAATTATCATTCTAACGAGGCCATTAAAGATACAGCCTCATAGTCTGACCGACTTAGGAAATAGAGAGAGAGAGAGAGAGAGAGAGAGAGAGAGAGAGAGAGCTAAGACGAATTTACGAATGGTCAAAGGAAAAAAAACAATATAGCACATTATACGACGAAATATGCGTGAAGTATATGAAAAAGGTAAGAAAAGGGAAAAAAATAAGGCTATAGTGAAAGTCCCTGGCCTTATTCGCTCTCAACATGGCCTTATACCCTCCCCCGTGCCCCCTCCTTCTTTCCCATCCAAAGTCCCCATCCACACTCTCTCTCTCTCTCTCTCTCTCTCTCTCTCTCTCTCCATCAGCAAATTGATTTCCTAGTGATTGGGAAAGAACTCCGGGACCCCTCCCCTCTCACCCCCTAACCCCCTACCCCACGCGACTCGCCACTCCGTAGCCAGCCCCAGAGGGTAGCCATTTGTTTGTTTACATTCGACGTCGATGGAGAGAGAGAGAGAGAGAGGCAGGAGCTGTTATCATATTTTCTAAAAGAGCTTTCGATGCAATTATGCATTGATTTACGATTAGACCGCGGTCCACTCTTCCCCAGGTGAAGAGCTTTTA
>NC_087210.1:86510789-86525789 GCF_015104395.2 Macrobrachium nipponense | reverse complement strand
ATTTTTAATTTTTTTTAAAATTTTCGATCATACTTATATGTGGTGCTTTTAAGAAATTTGTTTCATTTCACGTTGGGACATTTTGTTTTGATGTCGCTTCTCCATGATAGATATATCATTACCATGTATCATCATCATTATCATCATCATCATCACCATCTCCATCACTACCATTATCATCACACCCTTTCCTCCTTTCTCACTCATTTACCATCACTTTCTGGTCCCATGTCTCCTTTACCTCACCGTTTGAATTCCGTCATTCCAAAAGGGCTTTAAATCCAATATGCTCCATAACCCACACTTTTTTATTTTTTTTTTTATTTTACGGTCTTATTATTTTGCTATCAAGTCATCCAGTACACATTTCCCTCAACATTTCCCTTCTTCTTGTTCCTTCTTCGCTCTTCATTTCCCTCATTTCTCCTTCCTTTCCCTCCGACCAACCTGGTTTTTGGTGCACAGGAAGAATTTCCTTTTATCACAAAGACCTTCGCAAATCAAGTTTAAGACTTTTTCTTATTTTGAAGTCTTCTCTCTCCCTCTCTGTATCTCTTTCTCTCCCCCTGGCTCTTTCTTTCTCTTTACCTCTCTTTTTGACTCTCTCTCTCTCTTTCTGTGTCACTCTTTCATCCCTCTCCCTCCCCATCTCTCTCTCTCTCCTCTCTCTCTCTCTCTCCTCTGTAACTGTCTGTCTCTCTCTCTCTCTCTCTCTCTCTCTCTCTCTCTCTCTCTCTATCTGTCTCACTTTCTGCCTCCCTCCCTGTCACTCTTTCACCCCTGTCTCTCTATCTCACTCTCTCTCTCTCTCTCTCTCTCTCTCTCTCTCTCTTTTCTTGATTTTCTCTCTGTAACTCTCTGTTTGTCTGTCTCCCTGCCTGTCACTTTTTCACCCCTCTCCCTCCCTATCTCTCTCTATCTCACTCTGTCATTCTCTCTCTCTCTTTCCCCCCCCCCCCCCTTCTCTCTCCCTAATATTACGGAGGATATATCAGTATAATCTCCCAATGCATCTCTGAACCATCGCGTCCATTACTTACAAATATCCAGGATGGTTTAGCTAGTTCCTTCTGGATATCCTGAGAGAGAGAGAGAGAGAGAGCCGAGAGAGAGAGAGAGAGAGAGAGAGAGGGGGGGGGGATATTACGGGCCATTCTCCCTCGTTCTCGTCTAATCACCAAATCGTCATTTTACTTCCCCATTAGGTAATTTTGTCTGAAGATCTCACCCAATGGCCCTTATACAAGGCTTCGCCGAGTTATTCTCCTCTCAAAATTTTGCATTACTCTCTTTCCCTCTCAGCATTTTGTGTTACTCTCTTTTTTCCTCTCTCGAGATTTTGTTACTCTCTCTTTTCTTCTCTAGAAATTTTTGCGTCACTCTCTTTTCCCTCTCTCAGCATTTTGCGTTACTCTCTTTTTCCTCTCTCGAGATTTTGTTACTCTCTCTTTCTTCTCTAGAAATTTTTGCGTCACTCTTTTTTCCTCTCTCGAGATTTTGTTACTCTCTCTTTCCTCTCTAGAAATTTTTGCGTTACTCTCTTTTTTCCTCTCTCGAGATTTTGTTACTCTCTCTTTCTTCTCTAGAAATTTTGTTACGCGCTCTTTCCTATCTCAAACATTTTTGTCTTACTCTCTTTTTCCTCTATCAACGTTTTGTGTTACTCTCTTTTTCTTTATGTGTTTTTTATTTCTATCTGAATTTAGTAATACTCTGTTTTTCCTCTCACAAATTTTGTATTACTCTCTCTTTCTTCAACTGTTTATATTCCTCTCTCAAAATTATGCCTTTCCCAAGGATGAAAATCTCTCTCTCTCTCTCTCTCTCTCTCTCTCTCCAAAGTATTATTACCTTTTTCACCCCGTTGGTGGTTGACTTGTCTCTAAGATAACAAGAATAACTTCTATTATTCTATATATATATGTTATGTTCCTCAGAAGGTGAGGATCTCTCTCTCTCTCTCTCTCTCTCTCTCTCTCTCTCTCTCTCTCCAAAGTGGCAATACCTTTTTCACCCCGTTTGGTGGTTGACTCTTCTCTAAGATAACAAGAATAACTTCTATTATTCTATATATATATCTGTTATGTTCCTCAGAAGGTGACGATCTCTCTCTCTCTCTCTCTCTCTCTCTCTCTCTCTCTCTCTCTCTCTCTCTCTCGACAAAGTTTCTGTCCCCTTAAACACCTTCTGCGTTTGTCGCTATCTTCTTCCCGCTGTTGATCTTGTCTTTTGTATTCTGTCAAACTTAGTCAATGACTTTGCCACTTGAGGGAACTGTTTGCATCTCACCCAAACTCACTCTCAACTTTGCCGTTGAAAAGGGTAAGGGGAAAGGGGTTCGGGGTTGGGGGGAGTAGAGGGTTGGACCTAGAAAAGGGGTAGGGAGCTAGATGGATTGAGGTCGTGTGCTGATCGCGATGAAAAAGGATTGTTTTCAGGATGAAGGAGTGATCGAAGGATGGCTGAGCTCCTATTTGTTAATAATGATTAAGTTCACGATTAAAATTCCTTTAGTAATGAGGCGAGATCGTAATGCTGTGTCAAAAGCCTCTCTCTCTCTCTCTCTCTCTCTCTCTTTCTCTCTCTCAAAATGACTGGGCTGGCTTTATGAACGGCTTACCGGTGGAAGGGAAACTTTGAATTCTCCTGAACAACTATGGCTGCTGATTTGATGGAGCGTCAATAAAGAGGCAGGAGCGACCTCTTCTGTGACCCTCCCCCCCCCCCCTACCCCTACCCCAACTTCCTCCACCTCCTCCTCCTCCTCCTCACTCCCCCATCCTCCTCCTCCATTCCCTCTTCTTCCCTTCTCTTCTCCCCTGTCGTCTCCTCCTCCCATGCCACCCTCTTTAACCTAAGAGGGTGATTAAGACTTCTCTGTCGACCTCTCACTCACCCTCTCTCTCTCTCTCTCTCTCTCTCTCTCTCTCTCTCTCTCTTAATGACCTGAGTGAGATCTGACCTCCGCCAGCCATTAAGAGTAGCACAGGACAACTTCGAAAGCTTCGTATCTCTTCTTGATGAATGTCTCAGGGACTGAGATTGTGCGCTATTTCATCATTCTGTCACCTATTTCCACGATACAACATTCAGTCGTCTAGTTTCACGATTCATTATTCAGTCTCTAGTCCCACGATTCAACATTCAGTCTCTAGTCCCACGAATCAATATTCAGTCACTTAGTTCCACAATGCAACATTCTGTCACCTAGTTCCACGATTCAACATTCAGTCATACAGTTCTTAGTTCATCAATAAACTTTTCATAAAAGAATCTCAATTATTTCATTTGCTAACTTATTTATTTGCTATTTCATTCATTTCTCTTTGAACTAATCTTATCAATGTATGATAAAACACTTCATTAATGTTTATACTCACTCTGTTATGTCAATTAATTATTATATCTATTACACCCTTTGACCTCAGAACTTGTCATCCCGTGACTTAAATGCCAGTGCCATAACAGAACTAACATTTAATACAAATACACACACACACACACACATACACACTGGTAAAAAATCCATAGAGATTCTAATTATATTACAGCAATACATTCATGTGTTGATTACGAAGACCTTAATTTCCTGAACTACTGCAAAGGACTAATTAAAAAGGCGTTTGGTAATCCGCAGCCAAACATAGTCTTAATAAGGATTTAAAACAGATCTATCAAATAGAAGATGAAATTATGAACAAACTTATACAAAGAAAGCAAGGCGAGAGAAAGTTATACGGACCGAGAATACGTTAGATAAATAGATTAAGATAAGAAAGAAAAATAATTGGATTTGGATAGCTACGTAGAGTAATAAATACTGTTTCTTATGTTTAACTTTCCTTCGTCAGTTCATACGTTAAGTTCTCTCTCTCTGCCAATATATATATATATATATATATATATATATATATATATATATATATATATATATATAATATATATTTGTATATATAGACATATACTACACAAATAAATATATATATATATATTTATTTATCTATTTATTTATAAATGCTGTAAGGTATATTTACAGTTTATCCACATCGAGTATCTATGTATAATATATATATATATATATATATATATATATATATATATATATATATATTATATATAAACTAACCATCGACTAATGAAACACCATTCATCTAAAATGAATTAATCTCCACTTCATATATTTTCAGTTGCAAACATCAAACTGTGAAACTGAATTTTTGTTGTGGACACTTTCATAATGACGATTGATAATTATGAAATCTCTGTGCTTACCTAGTGTCAATGGTGATTTTTATTTTTTGTAAAACAATTTGTTACAAATGGTCATTCTGATGACGTTTTCTAGGTCTTTATGAATTAATTAAATAGTTCCGTTAATTCATAAATTCAGAAATGTAAAAGGTATGCCAAGGACATGGGTCACCTGGCAAAATATATAGATATTTAATCCGGGATTCATTAGAAAAAGTTTTTATTTTTTTAATTATGAATACTTTGAGCTGGTTTGCTCACGACTTGCTATACATAATAGATATCTTAATAATTCTTTGGAGTGACTGGAATAAATTTGATTTAGTAAGTATCTCTCTCACCATACATCGTGGATAGAGAGAGAGAGAGAGGAGAGAGAGAGAGAGAGAGAGAGAGGGCCTCTTGACAAATTGTCGAACATGTATTTTTTTTTTTTTTAACTTTTGGAGTTATCTGCACGCACGGTGATTTTATTAACGACTTCTTGTTTCAGCTAAGTATTAAGTGTACGTCTCACCATCCAGGTTGTATAGTGAGAGAGAAACAAATGGTGCTTAGCTGAAACACGAAGTGAAAAGAAATCACCGTCGATAGAGTAAAAAAAAAAAAAAAAAAAAAAAACTTGACACTTGGCTACAAAAAAAGGATGTATAATACCTAGACTAAACCTAAAACTCCCTTAGAATATACCTTAACAAAAGATATTACCAAGTAATGAGAAAAAGGGCAGCAACGATTATAATGAATGGATTAGCATCCTTGAAGCAAGAAACTATGATTACAATAGCTGTAATGATTAATGCATGTTAAAATTATATAAAATTACAAATCAGACTTACAGAGTCTGACAAGTCAACGCGGACTTTACCATAAAAAAACAGAAAATCAACATGAGTAGAAGGAAGGTGACACACACACACTCTCTCTGACATTTCAGTGACAAATAAAAATAAACGAATAAAAAAAAAAAAGGGTGTCAATCAGAGCCCCAGAACGAACACTCTCGGAAAAGATTCACTACCGCCTGACAATCGCTCAATAGATTCATTGGCGCCTCCCCCCCCCCCCACAACAACTAGGGGTTCAACTGCCCTCCCACATTAAGGAGAAGGCGTCGGAAGTTTTCAGTGTGAGTCAGGGATGGTTGAGGAAGGAGGAGGAGGAGGAGGAGGAGGAGGAGGGAATGATTAGAAGACCCTACCAAGGACTGTCCTTCTTCGCAATTTTGACAATTACAGATGGAGGAAGGGGCACTACCGTTAGCGCCTCTTACTGAGTGCGCTGTCAGCAATAATTCAAAAGTTCCTTGCGGCGTCCCCTCGGCCCCTAGCTACATCCCCTTCTATTCATTCTACTGTACCTCTGTTCCTATTCTCTCTCTCTCTCTTCCATTTGACTCACCTCAACTTAACAATTTCTTCGCGGAGCATCTGCGAGGTTTGACTCCTGTTACAAATTTAAAACCATTTTATTCCTCTCAATTTCCCCTTTGAGCGCTGAATGACCTCTCGTAGGTCCCAGTACTTGGTCTTTGGCCTAAATTCTATATTCCTATCCCTACTCCGAGATATGGAGGATGAGTCATTCCATTCAGGAACTCTCTGATCGCATCTGTACTCCAGTTAAAAATAGGTCCTTATTTGACTTCGCTGAAAAATGTGGCTTCGAATTTTGTCAGTTCGCGCTCTGGAAATGAAAGGGCAGAGGCTTCCATTTTATCCAAGGCTTTAGATTTTGAGATGCGGAGCGAGTGGGCTTCTTGCTTTCTAAAGACAGTGAATCTCAGTTTTAAAAAGTTGTTGGTGAGAGAGAGAGAGAGAGAGAGAGAGAGAGAGAGAGAGAGAGAACCTCAATAATCATTCACATTCATTTGCTCCACGTAAATAAGTTCTGAGTGTCTCTCTAACAGAAAACTAACCTTTTAATTAAGACTCTGAAGTTAAGATATGAAATCAAAGATGGATGCCAAGCTCTAGGAAATATGACGTCATTCAACGCCGTCAGGGAATTTTGGGTAGCAGAAGGGTCTGCCCGTTCCCTAACTGCCCCATTCCACCTGCGTGTTACCTAACCAGCGAGTGAGTTCATTCTGCAATATACAATTTAGGCCAACGGCCAAGCGCTGGAACCTATGAGGTCATTCAGCGCTGAAAGGGAAACTCAAAGCAAAGGGTGGAAAGTAAAATGAAAGATAGAGAATATGAGCGGAGGTACAGTAAAAGGAAGGAAAGGGCTAGCAGTTAGGATAGCCAAAGGGACGCTACAAAAGAACCTTAAGTAATGCCTACAGTGCACCGCACAAGATGGACTGATGGCACTAATCCCCTTCAGGAGAGCTCATTTTGTCTCTCTCCGGGAGAATCTTCATTAGCCTAAGGGCTTGAATTATGAGACCCAGGGAATGATGGGACTTGGAGACCCAGTAAGTGATGGGCGTTTGAGACCCAGGAAGTGATGGGAGTTTGAGACCCAGTAAGTGATGGGAGTTTGAGACCCAGTAAGTGATGGGAGTTTGAGACCCAGGAAGTGATGGGAGTTTGAGACCCAGGAAGTGATGGGCGTTTGAGACCCAGTAAGTGATGGGAGTTTGAGACCCAGGGAATGATGGGACTTGGAGACCCAGTAAGTGATGGGCGTTTGAGCCCAAAGTGTGTTTGAGACCCAGTAAGTGATGGGAGTTTGAGACCCAGTAAGTGATGGGAGTTTGAGACCCAGGAAGTGATGGGACTTTGAGACCCACCTTTGCGGCATGTTGAGTACCACAAGTCCATTAGGATAGATGGATGTCTAATATTCATGACAAAAGCCCAAGCTCTGGGGCCAAAGAGGCCATTCAGCGTCGCAATGAAGAGTAGATAATTGATACTAAGGTAAACGAATGAATTCATTGGTGAAGGAAATGATTAATAAATAAAATGAAGATATGAAGTTTAATGAATGGCGTGATATAGTATATATTAAAGAAAATTATTGCTATTAAAAACCTGTATGATGTGATGTGTATATTAAGGAAAAACTAAATCTTATTAAAATTTTGTAAACACTGTAAAAACATGAAGAAAAGACTGTACACATTAGTCCTAGAGAACGACCTCCTACAACCTTGGGATCACCATCGACGTAAGAGCAGACTCGTGAAATTAAACCAGCACTTTAAATATCATTAAGGAAGGTACTGGTTAGTGTTATAATAATGGAGTAATAACTGAGAAACTTTACTAAATTAGTACTCGGGTGGGATGATAACAATCCAACGGTGGATGAGGCGATATACATTTTCTTTCCATGGCTCGTAGGTTAAATAACGGTTTCTGAGCAATGTGAAAATGGGAAATTGACAGTTTCTGCCTTGACTTGAAAGCCTAAAAGGGCGTTTACGGTCATTCATTCGACGACTGAACTCTTTTAAAATAAACTTAGGCCTACGTTGATATCACGGCTCAAGAACTGAAGCTTACAGTCCACATCAGATTCATTTTAGAGATGGAATAGGCCTAAAAATACTTGTTTTTTCAGCTAATATATATATATATATATATATATATATATATATATATATATATATATATATATATATATATATTGCAAAAGATGATGCAACTCATGGTTATCACTCTCAGGTGTACGTACACACACACACACACCTTCGAGTGAGAGGCGAAGAATTAAAACGTGAGCCCAGAAAGGGGGAATATTTATATGTAAAAAAAAAAAAATCCGCTTTCACATTTCACCGCCAGAGGGAAGGTGACGTCGGACAAGCTCCGCCCACTTATTTTTCCTAACCAATTAGAAGGTGGCAAAATGAAGCTGACGTCCCGGCCACACTTCCCTAATGTATTTCCCTTACAGTTTATAATGAGATGGCAGGAGGGAAGGGAGGCTGCTGAGGATAAGGGATGGGAGAAGGGAACAGAGAGGCACAGAGAGAGAGAGAGAGAGAGAGAGGGTAAGTGAAAAGGCTGTTAGAATAGAAGGTAATCAACTCTAGCGCCTGCTACGAGAGAGAGAGAGAGAGAGAGAGAAGAGACAGAGGGTCAGAGAGAAGAAAGTAAGAGAGAGAAAAGAAACAGAGGAAGAGAGAGAGAAAGGAGAAAAGAAACAGAGAGAGAGAGAGAGAGAGAGAGAGCGAGAGAGAGAGAGAGAGAGAGAGGTGAGAAAGGAGATGGAGAGAGAGAAAAAGTGAGATGGAAAATAAACAGAGGTAGACAGAAAAGGAGAGAGAGAGAGAGAGAGAGAGAGAGAGAGATAAACGATTTGAAGCGGAAAATGAGGTTATAGGATGGGGTCATATTTTTCGATTTTCTTTCCAGCTGATGCTTGGTAACTAATTAATTCCTACTAATACGATACTTATCGTTTCTTGCTGTCTAAACCAAAGATAGTAGGTAACTTTTTTTTCTCTCTATCTCTCTTTCTGGTAAACCAAAGACATGAAGTGGCTTATTTTTTTTACTGTCTAAACCAAAGATAACAGGTGACTTTTTTTTTTTATACCAAACCAAAGATGTCATGTGACGGGTTTTATTTACTGTATAAACCAAATTTGCAACTGTTTTAGATCCAAGCATTAAATTATACACGTTAAATAATAATAATAATAATAATAATAATAATAATAATAATAATAATAAATAATAATAATAATAATAGAGGCATGATTCAGTAGCAAAAGCCCTCCACTGGAGCCTGTGCAAGAAACATCAGCTACCTTGCAGTAATAAGTGGTACGAACACCAACCTGAAGGGTGATAGAAAACGATCAGGCAAAGAACCTCTGGGACTATGGTATCAGAACGGATAGGGTGATACGTGCAAATAGACCAGACGTGACGTTGATTGACAAAGTCAAGAAAAAAGTGTCACTCATGATGTCGCAATACCATGGGACACCAGAGTTGAAGAGAAAGAGAGGAAAAAAAATGGATAAAGTATTCAAGATCTGAAAATAAGAAATAAGAAGGATATGGGATATGCCAGTGGAAATTGTACCTATAATCGTAGGAGCACTAGGCACGATCCCAAGATCCCTGAAAAGGAATCTAGAAAAACTGACCGCTGAAGTAGCTCCAGGACTCATGCAAAAGAGTGTGATCCTAGAAACGGCGCACATAGTAAGAAAAGTGATGGAATCGTAAGGAGGCAGGAACCCCACACTATAAATACCACCCAGTCGAATTGGAGGACTGTGATAGAGCAAAAAAAAAAAAAAAAATAAAAAAAAACTAATAATAATAATCATAAAAATGATAACAATGATAAATTATTATTAATTATTATTATTATTATTTATTGTTATTATTATTATTATTATTAGTTATTATTTATTCAGACGATTAAATTCTAATAATAATAATTTAAATAAGAATAAAATAATAATACAACAATAAATTATTATTATTATTATTATTATTATTATTATTATTATTATTATTATTATTATTATTATTATTATTATTATTATTATTATTCAGAAGATAATAATAATAATAATAATAATAATAATAATAATAATAATAATAATAATTAATTATTAATTATTATTATTATCAGAAGATGAAACCTAGTCATATGGAACAGGTGTCCACCAAAGGGGCCACTGACTTGAAAATCAAGCTTCTAAAGGAAAATACAGAAAGAAGAGGTCCCACTTATTAAAAAAAAAAAAAAAAAAAAAAAAAAAAACATAAACACGTTCCATCTTTATTTCTTTATGTTGCGCGACACTGGAAATACATACTAAATAATGTATCTAGAGAGAGAGAGAGAGAGAGAGAAGAGAGAGAGAGAGAGAGAGTAAAGGTCCCTACATAATCTATGACTGCGACTCGTAATACAGATATTTCTATGAGTAACGGTGTAGGAAAATAACCTTAGATATCAGGGGGACGTTCAATGAATAGGAGGGTTGAATGCTGAGAGAGAGAGAGAGAGAGAGAGAGAGAGAGAGAGAGAGAGAGAGGTAGGCGTCACGTCAAATACCTTGACAAGAAACCCGGGATAATTACTAGCAGAGTGAGTATCCACCCTAATAGCTCCCTATTCAGTCCGTACGCGCCATGGCATTCTTTCCCGATTCTGAAAGGGAGATTTTATTCTCATTTTCTATGGAAGGTGAGTGTGTACATAGTTCGGAAGGAAATGAACTCACTTCAGACATACGAAAACCCAATGACCTCTAGGTATGGTTGCTAGAATAACAAATATGATTTATGATAAAAATGAAAACTCCTGTGATGTCTGGAGTGTAAACACAGATGGGGAGAGATTTCCATCAGTAATTATTATTATTATATTATTATTATTATTATTATTATTATTATTATTATTATTATTATTATTATTATATTTATCTAAATTCATACAGAGGCCACTGACTTGAAATTCGAAGCTTCCAAAGAACATTATGGTACTCATTTGAACGAAGTTGCAGAAGGTAGAAGGAGATACAGAAAGGAGATTAATTACTTTATATAACAAAATAAATTTCCGAACTAACAAACAAATAAAAATGTACGTAAATGATTAAAATAAAAAGAGAATGGTAATGTATTGCACGTTCGCTTAAACATTTGAAGTCCTAATTGCACAACGTCCTCAGTAGGGCGACTGTTCCACAGTCCGACGGTGTGAGGAACAAAGGACCTCCTCTGGAACGGAGAAGTTCGACAGCGAGGCCACATTGACTGCAAGTGGTTTCTCTGTTCCAATTCAGGTGTCCATAAAGTCCCAGTACCATTACAGGTATTTATTGCTCAGAATAGTACTGGGACTTTATGGACACCCTGTACAATGCTCTCACCTGAGATTCATCAGTTCAGTATTTTCAAAATGGAAATTAACTTGCGAAATCGACAGTTTGAAAGGGGTTAAAGATTCATTTTCATAAGTGGCAATAAACGTACGATGAGCTTTTGGAATGGAGAATGAATGAAAGGGGAAACTATTCAATGAATAATGAGTAAATAGGAATCCTCATCCATTGACAATATTACTTTAGAGTAGGAGAGAACTAAGGCGAAATTTTATTATTAATAAAAAATATTAAGAGTACATAAATTCCCCTTTCCATCACATCCTCAGATTCTCTCAGCCACCCCACTCTCTCTCTCTCTCTCTCTCTCTCTCTCTCTCTCTCTCTCTCTGAGACCCATACACTATAATGTAGGAGATAAGAAGTACAAGACATCATTCACGACGGGGCGGGGGTGGGGGGGGGGGGGGCCCGCTATAAAAGACTTCACATAATACATCTTAAGAAGATTCGTATCGAGAGAGAGAGAGAGAGAGAGAGAGAGAGAGAGAGAGAGGAGGTGCGCTCTAGGAGTCGGACAAATTGAAATGCCACAAATAAAGACGATTTTCTCGAAGATGGATTTTGACAGATGTATTCGAGTGTGGGGTTTGTGGGGGGGGGGGGTGTTAGTGGAGGGGGAGGGAGAGAGAGGGGTGAGGGGAGGTGGGGTAGGGGAATTGTTGTCTAATGCCGTTACTCTTTTGCGGGTCTTATATGTTGCCTATTGAATAGGATCAACGCGAAGCCAGTGGTTGGATGATGTTTTGTTTCCATGATCTTTATATTACGGCTGATAAGTACTCTACTAAAACACCTTGACGTATATATATATATATATATATATATATATATATATATATATATATATATATATATATATATATATAGTGAGTGTGTGCGTATCACTCTAGGTACTCCTTAAACGATATGATCTATCTCCTACCAATGTTTCTTGTTTACATACATGGAAAAAACGCGAAATGATATTAAGTCATCCCTGAATGATGAGATTGTGGCAAAAAAAAAAAAAAATCCCGCCATTTTCAAAATCCAGTGCAGTTGACCCCTAAAATGTTATGCAGAATAAGATACTGAATTCAGGGCTAAGGCCAAGAGCTGGGCCCTATGGGGTTATTCTGGAAGAAAAATGAGTAGCAAAGAAGGTTTGAAAGGCGTAACATGAGATGGAAGAGAAAGAATATGAACGGAGGTGCAGTAAAATGAACGAAAGGGGTTGCAGCTAAGGGGCCGAAGGGACGCTGCAAAGAACCTGAAGTAACGCCTGCATTGCACCGCGTGAGGCGCACTGTTGGCAATGGAGTGGGGTTGAGTGAGAAAATATATCAATCTTGTAACTTAAGAGTGATTTACTCACTGCCGAATGAGTAGAATTCCAGGCGTAACAAACCATCTGGAATAGGAATGGGAATTGCGTGCTCCTTATTCCTTTCTCTCCTGTTGTCGACAATCTTTATTTCCTCCCATTATCTTTTTTTATTTGTTTGTGTGGTGGTTCCTAAAGAGGAGAAGTGGAGCCTTTTATGATGTACTACAAATTGTGTGTTCTTTTAGAGTAGAGTGAACGACGATGTCATTTTCGTTTTCAGTTTGAAAACAATAAACCAAATGGAGAGAGAGAGAGAGAGAGAGAGAGAGAGAGAGAGAGAGAGAGAGAGAGAGAGAGAAAAAATAAATAATTTCTGGGCCTTGTCACTTACTCTCCCAAATGCTCAGAGAGAGAGAGAGAAAGAGAGAGAATAATTTCTGGGCTATTTCATTTACACTCTGAAACGCTGTGTGTGTGTTTGTGTGTGTGTGTGTGTGTGTGTTGTGTGTGAGAAAGAGAGAGAGAGACGAGAGACGAGAGAGAGAGAGAGAGAAATAATTTCGAATCTAAATTAGACGGCAAAGCGGGAATAATTTATATACTCCTATACATCTCTCTCTTTCTCTGCTGCACAATCAATATTTATTTTACTATCTATTTACTATTCCATATTCTTCTCTCTCTCTCTCTCTCTCTCTCTCTCTCTCTCTCTCTCTCTCTGTTACACAATCAATATTTATATTACTATTTATTTACTATTCAATATTCTCTCTCTCTCTCTCTCTCTGTTACACAATCAATATTTATATTACTATTTATTTACTATTCCATATTCTCTCTCTCTCTCTTCGTTCGTCCGTTCACGCACCTCTGTCATCTAGGCCCCTTTTATCCCATTATGTCAGATCCGGCGCCTCTCTCTCTCTCTCTCTCTCTCTGTTTCACCATGTGTCAAAGTCATTTAAGCGAGTATAACTATTTTCATACCACAATTTCCCGTCCGCAATTACTGACACTGATTTGTAATTTACATTTTAATCAAACGGGTTTTTTTTGCTCTTTCATAACGAGAGAGAGAGAGAGAGAGAGAGAGAGAGAGAGAGAGAGAGAGAGCATGACAGTCAGCAGAGAGTGAAAGCTACGCAGCAATAGTGAGTGAGTGAGTGAGTGGGTGAGTGAGAGCGGAGTGTGAGTAATTTGCTGAGTAATCACCCGAGGCGAGTGGTGAATTTATTGTCATTAAGGATGTTGGTGCGTTTGGCATTTATTTTCCGCGGTTATTATTATTATTATTATTATTATTATTATTATTATTATTATTATTAGACAGGTGAAGGTTCAAGTATAATACTTGCGTTGAATTTCGTATTATACAAAATTTAGCTTATGCATATAAATATGTATATATATGTATAGCTGTATTAATGTATATGTATTATATATGTGTATATATGTATGTATGTATTTATGTATGAATTTAAAACAGAAATATACATACTCATGAAATTCCATGCATGATACTCTTGCTCAAGTTCGCATTATTGAAATCTGAGCGTGTTACTGCGTGTATGTATGTATATTTGTATGTATGTATGAATGTATGTATGTAGACAAGATATCAAGAAACAAGCATTACGTAAAAATAACAAACAATAGGCGATAAATAAATGTTAATGATACTCATCGTATGTATGTATGATGTATGTATGTAGGCATGTATGTATGTAGAAAAGAAATCAATAAACAAACAAACATGTAAACATACCAAACAAGAGTAGAGTAATAGGTAAATAAATGAAACCCACCTTACGTATGCATGAAAGTAAATGTACGTATGCACGTAAACAAGAAATCAATAAACAAACATATAACAATAAAAAATATAAAACAAATATAATGAAAAAAAAAAAACTCCATTAATTATAAACCCGAAGAAGGCCGTGACTCATCCAAGATTGATCTTTCAACTCGGGCCCCCCCCGCACCCTCCCTTCCCTACCCTCCTTTTCCCTTTTCAGCACCATTTGATCTGTGCCGGACCTAGGTCGATCAATCCTCAAGAAATTGAGGATTATCGAAAGTAGTGGCTGGTGTTTGTCTAACCCAGCGGCTAACCGGAGATTACTCGCGTGTCAAACCACCTACTATTTGATTGACGAGACTACTACTACTTCTAGTAGTAGACCTATGCTGCTGGTCTCTGTCCCGCACTGGGAGCCGTTTCGAAAAGAAAGCTGATGATGAGGGGAAAGAGAAAACGGAGGAAACACCGCACCAGCCATGAAAGGAGAGAGAGAGAGAGAGAGAGAGAGAGGAGAGAGAGTTTACAGATACTATTATCGTTGCTATAATTTTTAAAGCACTCTGCTGATCCTGTTTCCCACACACACACACACACACATACACATATATATATATAGAATCTATATATAGATATAGATATATATATATATGATATATATATATATATATATTTATATATTTATTTATATATTTATATACAAATATATACATACATGTGTTTATATGTATATATACATATATATACATACATTCACACTTCAAAAACTCTGTTCGCGAAAAGTAAAAACGCAAACATTTAATTTTTGTTATTTAGATTGAAAAT
>NC_087210.1:86498289-86503289 GCF_015104395.2 Macrobrachium nipponense | reverse complement strand
TCAGGTCGCTCTCGGTAGGAGAAGGGGATCAAGATCAATTGTGAACGTGAAAGACTTCTGTTAATATAATTTAATGAACAACTGACAAATGTAAACATTTGCAGTTCGGTTCAGCTTGACTCAGGACACTACTTTGTTGCTCCACTTTATAATAATAATAATAATAATAATAATAATAATAATAATAATAATAATAATAATAATAATAATAATAATAATAGTCTGTTGCACAGCATGGGGTCCTTATCAACGTATTCTGATTGGCTAACTAATAATAATAATAATAATAATAATAATAATAATAATAATAATAATAATAATAATAATAATAATATGCACTACTGAAGGAGATTATTGCTGCTTCAGCTGCACTGATTTTATTGAAATTCCTTTCTATTCTTCTTATTTAGAAGGATAGAGAATAATTTCTATAAAATCCAAATAGAAAAGGTTTTTACTATAAAATCAGAATAAAAAAGAATTTCTACAGAATCAAAATAGATAATAGGATTTCTATAAAATCAAAATAAAAAACATTTCTATAAAATCAAAATAGAAAAAAATGTATAAAATCAAAATAGAAAAGAATTTCTGTAGAATAAAAAAAGAAAAGAATTTCTACAAAATCAATGCAGCTGCAGCAGCAATAATCTCCTTTAGTAGAGCATGCTTGAAAGAAGGTCTTCTACCTAAATACAACAACAACAACAACAGCAACAACAACAATATTAATAATAATAATAATAAGTTTTATTTCAGCTCAAGGACATATACATGGAATATACAAAGTGCACAGTATGGTACAACACAAAGCAATAAAGGGTGGCAGGTAGAACACAGTCTTGTCAGAACTAAGTACTGGAACAGCTTTCATTCGATAGACGCTGCCGTTTTCTCCTGCTAAGTCAAGCACAACCTTCGTCTTAAATGAGGTTCAAAAGATTGAATTTCTTACGAAAACACTTTCATTTTACGAAATCACTTTCATTTTACGAAATCACTTTCGTTTTACGAAATCACTTTCATTTTACGAAATCACTTTCATTTTATGAAATTATTTTTATTTTACGAAATCACTTTCGTTTTACGAATCACTTTCATTTCACGAAATCACTTTCATTTTACAAAATCCCTTTTATTTTACAAAATCACTTTCATTTTACGAAATCACTTTCGTTTTACGAAATCACTTTCATTTTACGAAATAACTTTCATTTGCAGAGCAACGACACGAAACACAGGAGACAATAAAAAGATTGCCCGCACTCCCCCCCTCCCGTCATTGGATCCCATTTAAAATGAAGATGAACGTTAGGTACTTAATACACGCACACATAGTATATGTAAGTATATTCAAAATATACACATATAGTGTGTGAGTGTGTATGTACGTGCGCTTGCGCAAAGTGCTATAATATTGCACAAGAAAAACAAAAACAAAAGTTACAACCCTGACTAGATACATTCTACGGAGATATAACTCATGAGTATCTCGTCAACTCAATTTGTGACTCAGCCTTGTTCGCATCCTTACAATAATTTCCAGTCTCTTTACGAACAGAGAGTTTTAATCACTGCTAACAGATTCTTCAACACCACAACCTTCCTCTCACAGTGGTCTGACTGTATATACAATCTAGACCCATATCTATATCTATCTATCTATCTATTATATATTAGATATATATATATATAATATATATATACATATATATATAGTACATATTATATATATATATATAATATATATATATATATATATATATATATATTATATATTATATATTGTTTCTGGGGAAACTGTAAGAGATATATTTTCTTTTAAAAGCAGTCAAAATAATTCTCTGGCTTAACGAGGGAATTGTTTTGAAGACCATACAAAAAAATACTGATGAACTCAAGCCTTGTACTGATTCTGAAGTTTAGTACTCTCTCTCTCTCTCTCTCTCTCTCTCTCTCTCTCTCTCTCTCTCTCTCTCTCTCTCACGAGAGCAATGTTTTGGAGAGCAGATAAAAGCATTTACGATGAACTCAAGCCATATACTGGTTCTAAAATTGAGTACTCTCTCTCTCTCTCTCTCTCTCTCTGTCTCTCTGTCTCTGTCTCTCTTTTCAATACAGCAAATTTTTTTTTTACCGAAGTCCAGTTCCCTATTTCAGTGGAATATTTTGAACCTAATAATGAAACTCAAGCCATACACTAACCAAAGTTTAGTAGACACCTCCCCCCCTTCTCTCTCTCTCTCTCTCTCTCTCTCTCTCTCTCTGAAGGACTGGCTCTCTCTCTCACACACACACTGAGGGACCTGGGGCAACCCGAACAAGATGTAAGGTACCTGTAAGGTCTCTCTCTCTCTCTCTCTCATGCGGGAATCTTATAACAAAGTCCAATAACTTAGAATAATCCTGAATAAGAAATACTTGTTAAATATTATATATCATATGTATATATATATATATATATATATATATATATATATATATATATATATTATATCGAAGGACAGGGTGACAAGGAGATACCCGGTCATCAGGTGATAGTACATTTATTGCCGACGCGTTTCGTAACGCATAGTTACATCATCAAGGCTAAAAGAGAAACAACACAAATTAAAAATGAATGAAACATAACTTTGATATTAGTAAATTACAGTCACAACTATCGGATATTACTCAACCGGCATTTAGAAAATTGACGACTAACTGGACACCTTTCTTTAAGAAAACTGACTTAGATATTCTGAAAAATCTGACAAAAAATGAAAACTTGATCATTACTAAACCTGATAAGGGTAAGGGCACTGTCATCTTGAACAAAGAAGATTATATTAATAAAATGGAGTCTATTCTGAGGGACGAAAGCAAGTTTCAGAAAATTGGTAAACCTGAATGTAAACATATATTTAAAGTTGAAGACAAAATCAGTAGATTTTTGAAAGACCTTAATACTAAGAATGTCATTAGCAAAGACACTTATGAAGATCTATATTGTTCAGGTACATCGTTTGGAGTCCTTTACGGTCTACCTAAAACACACAAAGAAGGAACCCCAATGAGACCAATATTGCTATCAATTCATGCTCCGAATTACAAATTAGCTAAATACCTAGTTCCTTTACTAGAACCATTTACTTCTAATCAACATACCTTGGAAAACTCCGAAGAATTCAAATCAAATGTTTTATGTCAAGACTCTGACTTATATATGACCAGTTACGATGTTGAATCTTTATTTACCAATGTCCCAGTAGAAGAAACAATCGAGGTTATTTTAGATAAAATTTTTATTGAACCTAATGACACTTATTTTAACTATGATCGTTGCCTTTTTAAGAAATTGTTGCAATTAGCAGTGCTGGACACTGCCTTTATTTTTAATGATCATCTTTATAAACAGGTTGACGGAATGGCAATGGGATCACCTCTCGGTCCCACGTTTTCGAACATTTTCATGTGCTCCCTGGGGAGGAGGCATGTTGGAAAATTGCCCCTTGGTTTTTATCCTCTTGTGTATAAACGGTTTGTCGATGACACTTTGTCTTTTCAAATCAGCTTTCCATGCTGATCAATTTCTCTCGTACATCAATGAATTACATCCCTATATCGTTTTACATTAGAAGAGAGAAATAAAGATCGATTACCTTTTTTGGATGTTTGGTTTTTCGAAGTGGTGGATGATAGTTTTAACACTTCCGTTTTAGAAAAAAGACGTTTCTCCGGTCTGGGTTCAAACTACTTTTTATAGAGCTTGTTTTTATAATTTTAAACTTAATTCAAATTTTTACCTTGCTCCATCGAGCTTACACTCTAACCTCTTCCTGGGATTTGTATCATAAAGAATAGTGTTCCTGTTTAAATATTTTTCCGATAACTGGTTTCCCTCACATGTTTTCTTGAAACATTGCAAGAATTTTCTAAATAAGAAATTATCGGACTCCCCTTCCATAAGCACTGTTCCACGAAAGAACTATATGCCAGTATTCCATACATCCAAGACGATAAATTTAGAAGGAATCTCAAGTCTGCATTGAAAAACACTTTAATATGTTCAAAGTATATTAATTCCAAAAAAACATCCTTACAATAGGATCACTTTTCAAATTTAAAGACAACTCTGCCCAAACCATATTGCAATCTCAGTCGTATATAAATATACTGCCCCAGATGTGATTGGGGACTTACGTGGGTTCGACTAAACGATTGCTAAAAGTCAGAGCTGATTCACATAATGGTGTAAGTCATCGCACTGGCTGCAGTGTCCAATCTAGAATTTTCAAATATCAGAAATCAAGCAAAAATTCGTAAAACACCATCATACTGATTCTCTGTCTTGCCACCAAACAAGTCCTTTACACGAACTGCTTATATTAGAGTCGTTGTTTATTAAGCAGTTAGTGCCCAAAGTTGAACTCACACACCTCCTCTGTACAGTTGTATCTGGGTTGAAAGTTTGCGGCTTTTCTTCGCGCTTCTCTCCCTTCTCTCCGAATCACTCAGTCTTCAACTTTTTAGTCTAGCAGTGCTTTTTAAATTGCTTTCATTTTATGAATGTTTTTGTATATTTGTTGAGACTCTTCAAAGTCAAAGTTATGTTTCATGTCTTTTTAATTTGTGTTGTTTCTCTTTTAGCCTTGATGATGAACTAGTGTGACGAAACACGCGTCGGCAATAAATGTACTATCACCTGATGACCAGCTATCTCCTTGTCTCCCTGTCCTTCCATATGCTGTGGCCTGCTTTCGCCAACGTTTTTTTTTTTCTGTCTTTTATATATATATATACACACACACACACATATATATATATATATATATATATATATATATATACATATATATATCCCCGTATATATATAATCCCATATATATATATATATGTATATCTTTAAATTTTAAATAAGTTTTCCCAAAATATACAATTTTAAATAAAAATATAAGTATGTTTCACCCAAAAATAATAATAGATTGCTAACAAAATACATTGACAAAAAAAATACAATC
>NC_087210.1:86473289-86493289 GCF_015104395.2 Macrobrachium nipponense | reverse complement strand
TTTTTCTCCCCCTATCCTTTCTTCTTCTGATCCTTCTAATTTTTCGAAGGGACTAATAGGCTATTGGTTGTTTTTTTTTTTTTTTAGTCAGTCTGGTGGTGGCTCCCGATATTTTCGTATCAGAGGACATTTTGGATTTCTGCATTTTGCAAGTTCTCCTAGAGCCGTCTGTCGAGAGTGAGGGGGGGGGGGGGCGGGGGTGGGTGGGGGGGGGGGGTGGGGGGTGGGGGGTATGGGGTGAGAGGGTGGTAGGGGTGCTTGGTTTACCTTCGAGGTCAAAACGCTGTGGATGTCTTAAAAGCACGTCTGCGACATGTTCGCGTGAGTATATACGTTAAAAGTATGTTTTGTGTGATTTATTGTTATTATATATATATATATATATATATATATATATATATATGTATGTATGTATGTATGTATGTAAAACACATACATGAGCGACGAATTTCTCATCAACTTAAAAATGTCCTTCGGTTAACATAGAAATATATTAATTCCGAGGTAGAGCGAATTAAATATTAATAGACATTTGTAGCTTGATGCGTTTATATATGTCTGTATGTATATATATATATATATATATATATATATATATATATATATATATATATATATATATATATATATACAGCTTTAATAGTATTTTGAACGAGTTGAACATCAATAGTTAATCAGTGTTATAGTGATATATATATACGTTTTCAGCATATCTAAGCTATTGTCTGTGGTACAAGCAATCTCTTATATATAAATATAAGAATGAAATTTGACAACCCGGAGATTTGGGTCACTTTTTGGCCTTGAATAAGGTGTTTGTCTTCAAGTTGGGTAATTTTTTGGCGTCATAAATGAAGAATTTATTTGGTCTTTCAGGGGTCCTTTTTATCATTTTCTGGTAGTAGTGTGTTAATATTTGTCTGTTGTTAATATTTGTCAAGTGGGAGGCCAGTGTCTTGGAGTGAAGTAATGATATTCATTTGATTTATAAGGGAACTGTAAAGCATTAAATGCTAAATAAGGGAACTATAAATTATTAAATGCCAACATATAGTCCACTATAAGGGAATTGTTGTAAATGATTAAATGCCAACATATAGTGCACTATAAAGGAATTGTTGTAAATTATCAAATGCCAATATTGTGCACTATAAGGGAATTGTTGTAAATTATTAAATGGGACCATATAGTACACAATAAAGGAATTATTGTAAATTATTCAAATGCCAAACATATAGTGCACTATAAGGGAATTGTTGTAAATACTAAAGCCAACATATAGTCCACTATAATGGAAATTGTTGTAAATTATTAAATGCCAACATATATGGCACTATAAGGGAATTGTAAATTATTAAATTCAAACATATATTGCACTATACGGGAATCGTAAATCATAAATGCCAACATATATAGTCCGAGTAATTCTAAATACATTGATAAATAGCTTCATTTTAATAAACATAAAGTAATTTTAAAAAATTGATCAAAACATTTAAAAATGATATATTTAGAGGCTTGTATCCATTAAGCGCGAGACACCAAGGGTGGACATACCACTTGGCATGAAGCCCTAAAGGAAAACACGCACGATTTCCGAATGCCCACCCCGTAGGAGGAGGTGGGGGGGGGGGGGGGGGGGGGGGGGGGGGGGAGAATTGGCAAACACGGGCGCTCAAAAATATTGCCCGAGTAATGAGAGTCAGAAGGAAACCGTTTTACGGAAATGAGTAAAAAAAAAAAAAAAAAAACTGTTAAAGAAAAGAATCTATTTTCCATAACTATCTCTCCTTATTAATTTTTTCCTTTGGCGTATGTATCCTTCTTGCTCTGACCATTTCTTAATGAGGCCGAGGAATGGGGCGCAGCGGAGAGAGAGAGAGAGAGAGAGAGAGAGAGAGAGAGAGAGAGAGAGAGACCTTACCTTACCTTACAGACCTTACAGTTCGTTCGGGTTGCCCCAGGTCCCTCAGTGTGAGGCACCTCTAATGTCTACCAGAGAGTTGCTAGTACATCTTCGGTATATTTTGCATCTTCCAATCTTGGATGGTCTGGATGCAGTTTAGATATTTGTCGAGCTATTCTTAACACATCTACGCTCACTCCTGATATATTCCTCAGATGAGCTGGCAACGCATTGAATAGACGCTGCATTATCGATGCTGGTGTTTAGTGGATTAATGTCCTGTGTGCTTTCCTTATTTTTCCTGGTATTGTTTTGGGCACTATTAATCTACCTCTGCTTGCTCTTTCTGATATTTTTAGCTCCATGATATTTTCTGTTATTCCTTCTATCTGTTTCCATGCCTGAATTATCATGTAGCGTTCTCTTCTCCTTTCTAGACTATATAATTTTAATGATTGTAGTCTTTCCCAGTAGTCAAGAGAGAGAGAGCGTATACAAGGATCAAAGAATGCACTTATTGTTATTTTGAGAAAGAGAGAAGGAAAGGATGAGAGAGAGAGAGAGAGAGAGAGAGAGAGAGAGAGAGAGAGAGAATAAACAAGGATCAAAGAATGCACTTATTGGTTTTTAGAGAAAGAGAGAAAGAAATGATGAGAGAGAGAGAGAGAGAGAGAGAGAGAGAGAGAGAGAGAGAGAGAGAGAGAGAGAGAGCATACATAAGGATCAGAGGATGCACTTACGTTTGTACAAAAAGATAAGGATGGAAGATAACGAGAGAGAGAGAGAGAGAGAGAGAGAGAGGATGGATATAAGGGGAACCCACCCAACACCTGTCCTCAAATAACCATCATTAGAGGCTTCAACATAATTCACCTCATTAAGAGAATATTTCTTCTTATAAAATCTTTTTGAGGGGCAACTGAACATATGATTTTTATATATATATGTGTGTGTGTATGTATATGTATATACACATTAATATATATATATTACGTATATATATATAATATATATACCCAAGTAACATACATATATATATATATATATATGTATGTATATATATATATATATATATATATATATATATATATATATATATATGCTTTCTGTCTCAGCGAATGCAAATATTTCTGTTACGATTGTATTCAAATAAAATAAGTAATGCACAGGTGGTGTAAGTGAAAGAAATAATATATTTAAATTTAAATAAACAGGAAAATTATCTATCTATCTATATATCTATGTATATATACATAGAAGTTATCATTACAATCAATGTGGAACAGAAATACATTTAGGAATCCCATCTGGATCGAACCCACGTCTTTCAATAAAATGGCACGGGTGCTCCCAACTGAACCACACAAGTCACACACACACACACACACACACACACACACACACACACACACACACATATATATATATATATATAAATATATATATATATATATATGCTTAAAAAATCACTGTAGATGCATGTGACTTCATAATACGCGAATCCCACAGGAAAATAATAATCAGAAATCCAAGCGCTTTCGTCTTACTCAGACACTGTCTACGTTAGGTTAGGTTAGGTTAGAGTAAAGACGAAAGCGCTTGGATTTCTATAATTTTCCTATGGGGTTCGCTATATATATATATATATATATATATATATCTATATACTATATATATATATATATATATATATATTGCGCCTTTACATTTGCTTTTATATCCTCTGTTACGCTTGTGGGCATCAACATCCTAAGTACTGCCAGGGATACGTTTCAGAGGATTTGAAGCGTAGGCCTTAAAACAGACTTTTTTTTTTTTTTTTTTTTTCTTTTTTTTTTTTTTTTTTTTTTTTTTTTTTTAACTGGGCAGTGTGTCATCCAGACATCTCAGAATGTGTTCGGTTGAAACTGACACATGAAATGATAGGAAACCTGAGCATGTGGGTGAGAAGATAAGAGATAACGCTACTTGTAGGAAAAACTCGGAATGGGAGTGGAATATAAAATTTTAGGCCAAAGGCCAAGCGCTGGGACCTATGATGATGATGAGGTCATTCAGTGCTGAAAGGGAAATTGAGAGTAGATAGGCTGATAGGTTGAAAGGTGCAACTGGAGGAAAAACGCGTAGTTTCTCTATGAAAAAATGAAGAAGAGAATATGTACGGAGGCACAGTAAAAGGAATGAAAGACGCCGAAGCTGGGGTCCAAAGGACGCTGTAAGGAACCTTAAGCAATGCCATACAGTGCACCTTGTGAGGCGCACAGATGACACTACCAGTAGGCGATTCATCATATGCAAGAGTAATGAGAGATATGACACCAGAGGGTGTCGTATATTAGCTAAAGAAATTAAATCAGGTTTCTTGAAGTTTCTTCCTCACGTCTACCAGACTTACGTACATATAACGGCCTCAACAATGTACTCTCCTTGTAATTTACATTATCAAACTTTAGATACAAAATATGTCAGTGGATTTAATTTTTGTAACATATACATACATATATATATTTATATAATACACATATATATATCCATATATAATTATATAATCTCTACATATTTATATATGTATATATATATATTATATATATATATATATATATATATATATATATAATATATAGTAGATAAATGCTCTTTTTGTCCAATTATGCGAATTTAATCATTCATATTTTATCCTCTCGCTCTCTCTCTCTCTCTCTCTATCTGTCGTAACCCCCCTTACACCCTCCCCCCCCCCCTTCCCAACCCCACCCCTTCAGAGCACAGGCACAGGTGTTCTTAACGTCTGGTATCAGGGAGCCACAGAGGTAGTGGCGGGACAATAGATCGGGAAGGCGGCCTTTTGTGTGGGCGCCATAGCCATAATCAACTTGTAACAGCCACACCGCCCGCGTCCGATTCGTCTCCCCTTGACCACGACTTATACTTTACGAACCCTTCCCGCAAACAATTGCTCGGACTATTGTCGGAACTGCCCGCGTCCGTTTGAATGCGACGGAAGTATCAGACGACTCCGTTCGAAACTCCGTTCGAGAGCCGACGGCGGAATCGATTCCGGCTGTCGGTTCGACGTTTCGGACTCGGGCCGAGTGTTCGAGTACCTGTCATAAGACTACAGCTTAAGGATGAGATGTTAGGATGCGTTATCCTACTGATATAGGACTTGATCTGCGAACGACGGGGATCCTTTGCTATGTTACTTTTTTTTTCGTGCTACTCTTGGTGTTTTGACCGATATCAACTGAAAAAAGGAACTACGATTCTTTTATAAGTGGCATTTGAGAAGTGTTCCGTCTGAAGAAAGCAGAACATAGAACACACATAAAAGAAAAAAAAAGGGAGGAACAGCTTTGACGTACAACGAAACGAGATCAATACTTTATAATGACTGATCCAATTCTTGAGAGAGAGAGAGAGAGAGAGAGAGAGAGAGAGAGGTATTTGATTTTTTATATATTTTTTTACTGATGAAAGTTAATCCGTCGACGCTATAATCAGACGCTTATAAGTTTAGAATATATATTTATATATATATATATATATATATATATATATATATATATATATAAAGTCATACTGCATACACACACACACACATATATATATATATATATATATATATATATACTATATATATATATATATATATATATGTATATATATATATATATATATATACATATATATAATATATATATATAAATTCAATGAGGAAAAAACTGACATACAAAAATAAGGAAATAAGCAAATCGCTTCTTACTTACCATCTCCAAACTATTAAAAAAAATCATGAACCATAAACTAACATATTTACCGCGTTCCGTAAAAGCAACATTTCATGAAAAAAAAGTATAAAAAAACCTATTTTGCACGGATTTCGTTAAGTCAGTCTAAATTAACGCAAATTGGCAATTACTCGTCAATTTTCAAACGTATATACCTGATTCGCGTGACGTAGCTGAAAGTGACGCCGGGGATCATTAGCCCTGGCGAAGGAAAGCAATGCTTTACAATCCCTGTCATCTCTTACTTGGGGAACGGGAGAGAAGGTGTTGAATGGTACCACGCCACAACTGAACTGCACTTAGGGGGATGTTATGATAAGAAGCTGATGTTATTCAGTGAGAGAGATAAGAAGCTGATGTTATCCAGTGAGAGATACCACAACACAACTGAAACTCACTTAGGGGGATGTTATGATGTTGTGCTGAAGTGATTTCGTGAGAGAAGACGTTGAATGGTCCCACAACACAATTGAACTGCACTTTGGGGATACTATGATAAGAAGCTGATTTTATTCAGAGGGAGATGTTGAATGGTACCGCAACACACTGAACTGCACTTAATTGGAGTTATGATGTTGTGCTGAAGTTATTTCGTGAGAGCAGATGTTGAATAGTACCACAACACAACTGAACTGCACTTAAGGGGATGTTATGATGTTGTGCTGAAGTTATTTCGTGAGAGAAGATGTTGAATAGTACCACAACACAACTGAACTGCACTTAAGGGGATGTTATGATGTTGTGCTGATGTTATTTCGTGAGAGATGTTGAATGGTACCATAACACAACTGAACATCACTTAGGGGATGTTATGATAAGAAGATGATGTTATTTAGCAAGAGAAGGTGTTTAATGGTAATAACAACATACTGTTTTTATGGGGATGTTATTGAGCGCAAGCAAAATTTCAATGTTTACTTCCAAACTCAGGTGGGAAAGCAGAAACAGTCATTATTATTATTATTATTATTATTATTATTATTATTATTATTATTATTATTATTATTATTTTATTATTTCGTACCTCCAAATTGAGGTACGTAAGAAGCAATGGTCTTTGGCTCGTGCATTATTATTATTATTATTATTATTATTATTATTATTATTATTATTATTATTATTATTATTATTATTATTAAAGACTTGAAATTCAGGTTCCAGAGAATATGTTTCTTCTTTAAGAAGAAGTAACAGAAGATAATAATAATAATAATAATAATAATAATAATAATAATAATAATAATAATAATAATAATAATAATAATATAATAATAATAATAGTATATATAATGATAATAATAATTCTGTCGTACGCCCCCATGGGTGCTCGTACTTAGCCAAATTAAAGCATTTCATCGGTGGTGTCTTTCCTTAAATCTTCCTCTTTAATAAACTGCTGAAGAGGATACTTAAAACAAGTAAAGAGAGAGAATTTGCCACGAAGTGAAACATCCATCCATCGCGTAATATTTGTCGACGCAAAATACGCCACTTAAGTAAGGTACAGACGAGCATATATTATATAAATAAATAAAATGAATGTATATGTATATATACAGGGTGTCCATAAAGTCCCAGTACTATTACAAGTATATAATGTATATAATGTATATGTACAAATACACACACACACACACACACACACCACACATTATATATATGTATATATATATATATCTATATATATATATATATATTTTTATATATATATATATATGTGTGCTGTGTGTGTGTGTGTGTGTGCGCGTGTGTATCTGAATGTTTAATGAGATCACCCACGTCATCTAATATACATCTAAAGCGACAAGGATGTCATGATATCTTACTGAATGCAGAACGAAAGATTGGTTAGCCATTAAATCTATACATAGGAAAAATTAGCATAAAAATAGAGATTTTTCATATTTGCTAATCACGACCTCCGTCATATTTCCGAATAAATTAATCACAGGAAAGTCAGGTTAAGGAAAAGCTGTCAAAATGAAAATAGAAGTAGCATTAGAAATGAAATATTCTAAATAAACTAAGGTAACGAATACGGATGACGAATATCTAAGAAACGTGTATATACCACACATATGTGTATGTATGTATGTATTAATGTATGTCTGTATGTAGTATGTATGTATGTATGTATATATATCTATATACGTGTATATATATATATATATATATATATCATATATACACAAAGATACACATATACTACTTTTTTATTTCAAAACGGCACAAGTACCAGTTATCGGTATATATACACAAATACATATACGTGTATATATATTATATATATATATATATATATATATATATATATAATATATATATATTATATATAATGTATATATATACTGATAAACTGTACTTGTTCCATTTGAGATAAAGAAGTCACGTACAAATCAAGGAACGAAACCATCAAAACTTGAATGCTACAATGCTTTGCTTGATCTGAGAAAAAACGCCGTACCTGGATGTTCGTCGAATGCGGTGGGTTTCACCTCGAACGATAAAACTAATTGAGCAATCCCTCCTAGAAGAGGTATTATTGAGTTATTTATATGCGAATGGGCCACAGGTGGGCAAAAGCTTATTATTATATTATTATTTTTTTTTTTTTTTTTTTTTTTTTTTTTTTTTTTTTTTTTTTTTTTGTTTTTTTTTTTTTTTTTTTTTTTTTTTTTTTTTTTTTTTTTGTTTTTTTTTTTTTTTTTTTTTTTTTCTCTATCACAGTCCCCTCCAATTCGACTGGGTGGTATTTTATAGTGTGGGGTTTCCCAGGGTTGCATCCTGCCTCTTAGGAGTCCATCACTTTTCTTACTATGTGTGCCGTTTCTAGGATCACACTCTTCTGCATGAGTCCTGGAGCTACTTCAGCCTCTAGTTTTTCTAGATTCCTTTTTTCAGGGATCTTGGGATCGTGCCTAGTGCTCCTATGATTATGGGTAAGAGTTTCCAACTGGCATATCCCATATCCTTCTTATTTCTATTTTCAGATCTTGATACTTACCATCCATTTTTTCCCTCTCTTTCTCTTCAACTCTGGTGTCCATGGTATTGCGAACATCAATGAGTGATACTTTCTTCTTGACTTTGTCAATCAAACGTCACGTCTGGTCTGTTTGCACGTATCACCCTATCCGTTCTGATACCATAGTCCCAGAGGATCTTTGCCTGATCGTTTTCTATCACTCCTTCAGGTTGGTGCTCGTACCACTTATTACTGCAAGGTAAGCTGGATGTTTCTTGCACAGGCTCCAGTGGAGGGCATTTTGCCACTGAATCATGCCTCTTTTGTACTGGTTTCGTGCAAGTGCCGGGCATTCACTTGCTAGGGTGTGGTTTATGGTTTCATTTTTCGTATTGCACTTCCTACATATGGGAGAGATGTTATTTCCGTCTATCGTACTTTGAACATATCTGGTTCTTAGGGCCATGATCTTGTGCCGCTGTTATCATTCCTTCAGTTTCCTTCTTTAGCTCTCCCCTCTGTAGCCATTGCCAATTGTCATCGCTGGCTAGTTCTTTAGTCTGTCTCATGTATTGTCCGTGCAGGTTGGTTGTTGTGCCAGTCCTCTGTTCTTTCTGTCTTTCTCCTGTCTCTGTATATTTTCTGGGTCTTCGTCTACTTTTATTAGTCCTTCTTCCCATGCACTCTTTAGCCACTCGTCTTCACTGGTTTTCAGATATTGCCCCAGTGCTCTGTTTTCGATGTTGACGCAGTCCTCTATACTTATTATTATTATTATTATTATTATTATTATTATTATTAGCAAGAGGAAGTACAGAAAAATACGGAAAGAAAAGATACCACTTGTTAAAAAAAAGAAGAAAAAAATTAATAACCAGATAAACGGATAAAAGTTTATGGAAGAGGAGGAATGTTAAATTCGTAGAAAATAACGCACATTTATGTAACTGGCCACTAATGCCTATATGGTTTGATTTTCTAAGTAATCTAGCATGTGCAATTTAGCATCAACAATCTAGGAAAAATAACCTAGCATCAATAATTTAGCATAATAAACTAGCATCAATAAATTAGGATAAATAATCTAGCATCAGTAATGTAGGAAAATCCATCAAGCATCAATAATAGAAAGTTGAATAATCATCAATAATCCATGATAAATAATCTATCATACATAATCTAAGATAAATAATCTAGCATCAACAACCTAGGATAAAACATCTGGTATCAATAATCGAAATTTATTCACCAATAATCTATGATAAACAATTTATCAGACATAATCTAGGATAAATAATCTCGCATCAATAATGTATCATAAATAATCTATCATAAATGATGTAGGATCAAATAACCTGCATCAATAATTTGGCATAAACAAACAATCACTGCACTCTAGTAACTGACCGGACGAGACCTTAACACAAAAAACAGTTGTAATAAAAAAAAAAAGAAGACTCGTTGTGCGGTAAAACCTCCTAGCGGTCGGTAGCTAATTGGAACAGGTAAGATGACCCAGTTGCCTCAAATAGTGATACACACAAATACAGACGCACACGCACGCACACATTCCCATCAGCTGCGCAAAATTGAAAAAAAGGGAGGGGGGTTAGCGGTGAATCCCGAAGACTCGAGTATATGTAGTGCCCTTATGAGACTTGTTTTCTACTTATATGATACTGCATTATTATTATTATTATTATTATTATTATTATTATTATTATTATTATTATTATTATTATTATATGAGATGCCAGCGGCAATGGAGGATTATCCAGCTCGGATTTGTTAATCATAGAGGAATTACAATCATCAGTGAAATCGATGTTACTAAGATTACGCCTTTAGGAGAAGAAACAAAAAACAGATAACGTCCATGTCATCTCTCTCTCTCTCTCTCTCTCTGCTCTCTCTCTCTCTCTCTCTCTCTCTTAAAGTCAAATAAACACACGTGCACGAGACAAAATTAAATACACATTTAGAATAATCCTCGCACCCACAAAAAAAAAAAATAAAATGAGTTAACATTAGTCTCCACTATTAATAAATGAGCTCTTCAAACGACCAAGAGTTGAAAAGTACTTTTTAATCTCTCGCGACGAATCCTCGTAGCATACGACAGAGTGAGAGAAAGAGGGATGGGAGGGAGGGAGGGAGGGAAAGGGGCTATGGGGAGGGGAAATGGAAGAGAAAGGAAGGAGATAGAGATGAGGAGGAGGAGGAGGAGGAGGAGGTTAGAAGTGACTGGGCCATCCTCTCCCCAACTTGTGGCAAGTTAATTATCAGAACGGCCCAGAAGTTATTAAAGTCGTGAACTGGCCTAAGCTGTTCATTCTCCCTTTCCTTCTTCCCTCAAAACCCTCCCCCTCCCTCCCCTTCCTTCAGCCTATTTCGCCCCCCCCCCCTCCGCTCTCCCTCTCTTCTCTCTCTCTTTCCCCAGGGAGTCTCTAACAGGTGGTCTAACAGGTCCTCCACAGTGCTTTCCTTCTCCCTTGAACTCCCTCCCTCCCTCCCTCCTCCCTGTCTGCTTCTGCCCCTCCCTCTTAGCCTATATTTCCCCCTCCCATACGCCAGCTCTCTCTCTCTCTCTTCCCTCCAAGTCTCTACCAGGTTATTCCTCAGGAATGAGACTATTAGCTGTCAGGTACTGGTTGAAGGTCATTCATTATTAGTAATATGTCTTATTAAATTTTTTTTTTTTAATCAGTATATTCCAACAGCCACATTGTTCAAGTTTCGTCTTCAGATGGTAGCAATGCTCCCTGTTCCTCTTGAGTTCAATATAATGATTCATTATAAAAAAAACAGCATCATTATCATCATATCAGCATTATTACTATGATCATTATAACTATGGAACTTCAGATATATATCTAAATACCTGCAGATATCTCACCCAGAGATTCTCAAAACTGTTTCAGATGATATGAAAGGTCCTCTTGAGACAAATACAATGACTCATTATCAATAAAATCACTATGAATAAAAATGTCATTATCATTATAAATAAATGATCATTATTACTATCACATGCCCCCTATTCCACTAGTTCCCTAGTCCTCTGTAGTTGAATATAATTGGTTCATTATCAATAAAATCATTGTATAATGCCTCATTATCATGAAATCATTAAAAATAAATCATCATTATTACTATTCCATGAACCCTGTTTCTCTCCAGTTGAATATAATGATTCATTTTCAATACAGTCATTATAAATGAATGATCATTGGTATTATCACAGGTTCTTATTCCTCTTGAATTGAATATAATGATTCATCATCAATGAAATCATCATAAATAATCATTATTATTGTCACATGCTCCATATTCTTATCGAGTTGAATATAATGAGTCATTATCAGTAAAATCAATATAAATAACAGATCATTATTACTTATCACATGTTCCATATTCCTATCGAGTTGAATATAATGACTCATTACCCATAAAATCATTCTTAAAATTACCATTAATTATCATTATTACTACCATATCTGTTTAAGGGGTCCACAATTTATAAGAATGTTAAAAGTTCGTGTATAGTTTATGAACACTTCATAAAAGCCTTCGAACCCATCTCTGGGTTCATCTTCTGTCCAAATTATTGACTAAAAAATTTAAAAAAAAATTTCTTTTAGGCATTTGGGCTGAGGATGAACCCAGGGAAGGGTTCGAAAGCTTATATAAAGTTCATAAACTATACTCGAACTTTTAACATTCTTATCATTGTGGACCCCTTAAAGGAGATATGGTAGTAATGATGATAATGTACGGTAATTTTAGAATGATTTTATGGGTAATGAGTCATTACATTCAACTCAAGAGGAATATGAAGTAAGTGATAGTGATAGTGATCTGTTATTTATAATGATTTTCTGATAATGGGTCATTATATTCAGCTCAAGAGGCATATAGAGCATGTGATAGTGATAATGATCTGTTATTTATAATAATTTTACTGATAATTGGTCATTATATTAAACTCAAGAGGAATATGGAGCATGTGATAGTAATAGGATATTCTTAGAATATCCTTAGAACATTGTATAAACTCTCGTGATAGGGATTGTTTTCCCAGCCACCATATCACCATCACGATGATGAGCACTATCACTACGCAGCTTCAGACGTACTATATCTTAAATACCTGCGGACGTCTCCAAGAGAAAGGAGATTCTGGGACGTGTTTCCTTGTCACTGGTTTTATTTATTTATTTTATTTATTTATTTATTTATTTATTTCTTTTTTTTACTTTTCGCCCTGATACATTTTTTTTGGCGGGACCCTTTCATCTTCCCTTGGTCCATCTTCTTCCATTCCGTTGTTAATCACAATAAATTAGCTCCGGGATTTTTATCTTCTCTCTCTCCTTCTTCTTCTTCTTTGTTTGCGATGTCTAACGAAGAGAGAGAGAGAGAGAGAGAGAGAGAGAGAGAGACTGTAATTCAATTTCCTTAAGATTACAGAGCATCCACTTAGAGCAAACATGCCTGTACCCACGCATGTACTGGCTATTCTCTCTCTCTCTCTCTCTCTCTCTCTCTCTCTCTCTCTCTCTCTCTCTGTTATGTATATATGTATATATATATATATAATATACCTGTACGTATATATATTTGTATATATATGCATATATATACATATATAATATATATATTATATGTATACACACACACTCTAGTAAGCGAGTCCTCCCACACAACTGCGTGTTGTCCTACGGAATTCGCCTACTATGAGATTCAGGGCCTCTGTAACACGGTTTTTTCGCAATAACTTTTTATATATGCATTTCATAAATATAACGCTTATTCAGAATACACATTATATCTACACATAAATTTTGACTGTATTCTGCATTACGTAGGTTGAATGAATTTGATACTTATAATGTAAAAGGTTTCGAACGCACTCGTTACGTAACTTATGACAGCATTTCTTCCCTCTTTCTCGATGGATGATTGGCTATACGTAACGAAGGCTAGACCTCTGGCAAAAATGACATAAAAATATAAATACAAGCAAATCAGTACACCTTTATGAACACTGGAACCTCTCCACTGATAATTGTCATAATGAACAAACCAACAAAATATGTTAATAAATACAAAAACACTTCGATTATTAGTCTAACTAACTCCCAAAATAAGTGTCCTTAGAAATTGCAGTCTACTTTACAGGTCACAATCAGATTGACAAGATGTAGGGAATAGTTGGTAATTTTCAAAAACATAGTAGACAAGCTTGATTTGATAACTGCTATATCCTATGTCATGCAATTTTTATTTATTGGCTATCTACCTATTTCTGAAAAAAAAAAAAAAATAGCCGGTACCGTATTTTGGCTTTAAACCTTTACCAATAATGATCGTCAGAATGATGACTTCATGAGGCTCCACCCACTTTGGCCTCGTTATAATTCAGGATAACACTGAAGGCTATCATGGGCATTGTTGGATTAGAAAATTTAACTTCTGGCTATAAAAACTCATTTCTCGAGTAGTTGTTAGAAGTGCTAAATGATCCTCAAGGATCCCAGCAGTTGGCCTAGACGTTTAATTCATGTATATTACTGCTATTACTACTGTTGCGGCACTACTGCTACAGTAGTATTACTACGCTAGCACAGATACCCCACCCACTTCTATGTATCGTTCCGCCATTCATAAAGTCTTTATATCCAACACGGTCGTAGGGCCTAAAGAAGAAAAAAATTATATCGGATGATCCGTTGGTCTGCTAGAGATTTTAGCACATAATATAAGTTGTATTTACTTTGGATAAAAATCTTATTTTAACAATCTCTCTCTTTCTCTCTCTTTTGGTGACAGTGAATAGTTAATGGGAATGTTCAAAATTCTGATTGACATTACAAGTATTATAATCATGTTACGCTAATACAAATCAGACCATGAACATTGGATTTAAACTAGAAACTGAATAATTACCTATTCAGGCTATAGTAAGTATGGCCAGGGGCTTTCTCTTGACTGTATAAAGTTGCAAGTCGTAAGACAAATGCAGTTTTGCAGCCACGGGGACAATTCCAAATCCTGTTAGCCATTCTTGACTGCTATGGGTTTCAGAGCCGATGGGACAAGGTGAATGAGTTTCTGTCTGGTGGATGGGCGGGGCAACATTTCGTAAAACGGTGTTTACCTTGCTTACGTAATGAATGTTTTTCGACTCTTGGCTCGTGATCATTGGCCATGGCGTCGGCTAGATAATTTTTACTCAATAAAAATTAAAACTATCGGTTTTAGGTTATTGATAATGCTGACCAAATTTGTGTGTGGTTGTAAAATATACATATGTCAACTTTCAGCTACATCCGATGCTTTGATAAGGAGCATAAGGAGCAAAGTCCAAAAAACCGTGTTACAGAGTCCCTGAATCTCATAGTAGGCAGGTAGGGCTATATAACAACGGCCCCCCAACCCCCTCGTCAAAAAAAAAAACGAAAAAAAAAAACGAACCACGAACAATAAATAAAAGAATGACATCCTTCCCCGGATCGTCATCAAAGGACTCCGACGAAAATTTAACCAATCATAGACGGGATGAGCGAGGTAAACAAGGGTTCGGAATCCCTCCACCTTTTACAGTCCCTCCCTCCCCCTTCTCACTCTCTCCCCTACTCCCCCTCCTTTCCTCCTCCTCCTCCTTAGCTCTCTCTCTCTCTCTCTCTCTCTTTCGGCTGTTACCCCTCAACCCACCTCAACCTCACCTAGAATCTCTAACAACCTCTCACAGTATTATACACAGGCGCTCCTTCTCAGTCCTTGGTGGGTATACCAGTGGAAGGCCGATAATCATCATCATTCTCTCTCTCTCTCTCTCTCTCTCTTCATACCACACACATATATGCATATGCATACATATGCATCTGTGTACATTTACGTGTATGAATATATATATATATATATATATATATATATATATAATGTATATATATATATATATATATATAGTTGTACGTATCTATACACGGACATGATGTTTGTGTGTCTGTGTCTACGCATACGTCCTTGGTTAATACCATTTACATTCAGAATAGATCACTTAAGGATCATGACGCCATCACTCCTACAAGATTTATCAGTTCCAGCAATGGGAGTTCTAATAGGCACACAGATTCGCCTGCGACCTCTGGCAACTTTTCCCGTCCTCGGAGCAAGAAGAAGTTGAGGCTTACCAACAATAACCTACTAAAGAAAACGAAATGGAATATATATATAGAATCTAGACCCAAGGCCAAGCGCTGGGACCTACGACGACTAGGTCATTCAGCGCAGAAAAAGGAATTGACAATAAAGGTTTGAAAGGTGTAACTGGAGGAAAAACCAGTTGTTAGGAGAGGGTTGAGGAAAGTTAGAGAATACGAACGGAGATACAGCAAAAGGAATGAAAGGGGTTGCAGCTACGGGTCGAGGGGACGCTTACGGATAACCTGAAGTAATTTGTGATCATATCCCAGTGACTCAATTTTTCTTAAATACTTATTTTCATATAATACAAAATGCATTCAAAACTATTTACTAATTTTGTGTGTGTACCATTTTCCCTTCCTAAATTTATCACTGTCTCTCTCTCAGGAAAATCATGTTATTTCTTAAATAGTCATTTCCTTATTCTTTGGTTTCCTATTCACTACAAACAAGACTTTACTTAACTTTTTATTACTTTCTACTTTTTCTGAGTCAAGTTTGTCTAAGCATCTTAACAATTTTTGTAAGTTTCTGTGTAAACTTTTTCTTACAACTTTGAAAATCTCTCTCTCTCTCTCTCTCTCTCTCTCTCTCTCTCTCTCTCTCTCTCTCTCTGTGTGTTTTGTTTACTCTGGCAACATAACAAAAAGGGACAAAAAACGCTTTTCCCTTTTATCACATTTACATTAGCATTGTAATGTCGAGGAGGGTTCTATAGCTTGGTGTTTCCCCCTACCCCTGCTCTCTCTCTCTCTCTCTCTCTCTCTCTCTCTCTCCCCTACTTTTCTGTCTGTCTGTTTGTCTGTCTCTCTCCTCCTATTTCACTTTTCTTTTATTTCTCTCTCTTTCCACATTTCTCTCTCTCTTTTTCTATCTCATTCCACATCTCTCTCTCCTTATTTTTCTCTCACCCTCTCTTCTATCTCTCTCTCCTTCCCATTTCTCCTTAATTCTCTCTATCTCTCTCCCCAACCTCTCTCTCTCTCTCTCTCTCTCTCCTTCCCACTTTCATTATTTCAAATTATTCTCCCCCCCAACCTACTTTTCTCTCTCTCTCTCTCTCTCTCTCTCTCTCTCTCTCTCTCTCTATCCTTATCCTTATCCTATCAGTACCAACTACCATCCCATCCCGCTACCTACCCCCTCCGCCCATACCCTCCGCCACCACCCCCGCCCCCGTCCCGGCCCAAGGTAAGTATTTTCCCTCGAACCTGTTATTTGAAGAATCGAGTGGGTCTGGGGCATCATAGATATTCATTCATTGAATTCCCCTAAAACTGGATCTGTGGATTATTGTTTTCCTCCGATGCCTATTCGCTTTTTTTTTCCCCTTTTCTTTTTTTTTTTTTAATCTCGCCTCCCCCATTTTTTTTTTAACCCCTTTTTCCAATTTTCGTGTTTTTCCCTTTTTGTTTTGTCAGAAGCGATTTCCGTTTTGCGCACCGAAATTGTGTTTTTTCTTTTTAGTGTGTTTTATTATTCTCACTTGTGGGGACGAGAAAGGGAGGGGTGGGGGTTTGAAAATACAATGAGAAATAACAGCAACGAATAAAGAGAGAGAGAGAGAGAGAGAGAGAGAGAGAAGAGAGAGAGAGAGAGAGAGATATATATACATATATATACATATATATATATATTAATATATAATATATATATATATATATAGGTATATATATATATAATATATATAGGAGAGAGAGAGAGAGAGAGAGAGAGAGAGAGAGAGAGAGAGAGAGAGAGAGAATTTAAGAATTTATTTAGCGGTTTTCAAACCAAGGCCTCATCAGGTCAACATCTGCTTAGGAATGGAGGGTAGCACCTAGTATGCCCTACGTTCAGTAGGGAACTTAGTATGTATATATTCATCATTGTCTCCCGACCAGCGTGTTTTGTTCAAATTTTCTTTAATCGTTCTACAACAATTCGTGTTACCGTTACTGAGGAAAAGCTCTCAGTGCCTCAAGCTACTGGACTGGAATACAAAATTCAGGCCAAGATGGAAGGAGGAGAAAATGAACGGGGGTACAGTAAAAGGAATGACCGGGGTTGTAGCTAGGGGCAGATGGGGGGTTGCAAAGAACCTCAAGTAATGCTTGCAGTGCACCGCGTGAGATGCACTGGTGGCACTAACCCCCCTGCGGGGTTGAATTGATTATTATTAATATAAACAAGATCCACTAATCGTTTCACCATAGCTCTATGGGGCTATATACCAGCGCTTCATTGAAGTTCACCCACGTAAGCACAGCAATTCTTAGGATTTTGATCATAAATCTGAATTCTAGACAAAACAAAAAGGAGCGGGGGGGGGGGGGGGGTGCGCCCAAGAAAACGGCTGTGGAATGTATATATTAAAACATTTTGTAATAAAATTGCATTTACGTGCAAACACTCACAAATTACATACACACATACATATATATAATACATATATATTCATACATATAATGTATGTGTATATATACATATATAAGTATATTTTTATATACGGATACACGAATACATATATACGTGTATATGTATATGTATGGACATGCATATATATATATATATATATATATATATATATATATATATATATATATATATATATAGATGCAAAGGCAACGCTATAGTCTTATTTGTCATTGCGCCACAAAAGAAAATGAAAATATGAAAAAATGGGTAAAAAGATGAAATAACCAGATATGTGGTCCATCATCAACGAATTAAAAAAAAAATCACTTCTTGAAGGATGAAAGATACTGCGAGCCAGGAAAAAGAACGAATGGAATTAGGTAAGAGGTAAGGGAGAGAGTATGCCGAAGTGGCTAAGACCGAACCCTGTAGTGGAGGAGAGCGTGAGAGCTATTATAGCTCGTGTTGCTTAGACATTCTCGGCATAGACGGCAAGGTCGTGTCGCCAGTGGAGTCTATCAGTCAACAGGCGGAGTTTGAAAACTTTTGACCACCACACTGCAAAGTTTAGATGTAGAGCACTGAATTGTTTATTCCTCATTAAGTGTTGTGGCTTAATATTTGAGGTTATGTAGAATTTGCGTGGGAATTGTTTAGATATATATATATATATATATATAGTATATATATATATATAATATGAGTGTGTGTGTATATATATGTATATATATCTATATATATATGATATATATATATATATATTATATATATATATATATATATATATATATGTATGATCATACACACACTACTTATTATATATATATATATATATATATATATATATATATATATATATATATATATATATGTCATATCGCATTTCCGTGATTCACATACATATATCGAGCTACAATGTCCTTTAATATCTAATTCGCTCTACTCGGAATTAATATATTTCCATATATGCTTAACGAAGGGGAATTTTTTTCTCGATAATAGACTTGCCTGGACAGGGGCGCAAACCCACGGAGCCTTTCAAATCCAGGAACGTCAGTGAAGCTTTTACCTACTACACCACCGTAAAAGCTTCACTGACGTTCCTGGATTTGAAAGGCTCCATGGGTTCGCGCCAAGGTCCAGGCAAGTCTATTATCGAGAAAAAAATTCCCCTTCGGTTAAGCATATATGAAAATATATTAATTCCGAGGTAGAGCGAATTAGATATTAAAGGACATTGTAGCTCTATATATGTATATATAAATATAGAACATAACATACTATAAATGAATATGTCCCTACATAAACACTTACAAATAATAAGAGAGAGAGAGAGAGAGAGAGAGAGAGAGAGAGAGAGAGAGAGAGCGTACGTAGCGTGTGTGACACAACTAATAAGAGTCCGAGGAGCATACCGTAGCATCCTGAGAATCACCATGGCAACGGTACAATACGGCGCTATATCACCGCGTCTTAGCAATCACAAACTGAACTTTATGACCTTTCGGCTTAAGGGCGAAACCAACGGGTCGTCTTCACCTCCGCCTCTCGCTATTATGTCGAAGCTTTTATTTTTTATTTTTCTTTATTTTCATTTTTTATTTTTTTTTTCATCTGTCACGTTCATCTCCATCGTTGGCTTCGGAGCCACACGTCTTGTTTATCAGAATTTTGACCCCCCTTCGAATCAGCGAATTCGAAATCCGACTGCAGATATGCAGATTGGCCCCGGGCC
>NC_087210.1:86453289-86465789 GCF_015104395.2 Macrobrachium nipponense | reverse complement strand
AAATTATTAAAAAAATTATATTATTATTTCATCGCACAAAGCGATGATGGAGGTAATGAACTATTGCCTTAAGACAAGAGATAACCTTAAATTAAAAAAAAATTATATTATTATTTCATCGCACAAAGCGATGGTGGAGGTAAGGAACTATTCCCTTAAGACAAGACAGAGCGTAACTATTTCAAATAATCTTGAAGTTCAGAGAGAGAGGAGAGAGAGAGAGAGAGAGAGAGAGAGAGAGAGAGAGAAAAGACCCCTGACATATATATAAAAAGGTAACAGTAGTTTCATAATTATTCGTTTTTTTTATTAAATAAAATCACGATGAATAAGTCGTTTTCATGAGAGAGAGAGAGAGAGAGAGAGAGAGAGAGAGAGAGAGAGAGAGCAGAAATCCCTTCTCGCCCCCTCCTAAAAAAAAGCACCAATGCCCCCCCCCCAAAAAAAAAATATCAGATCCAAAATGAAATTTGGATCTGAAAGTCAGTTTCCGAGTATTTAATAATACATCTTTGCAGTTTCTTCAATGACGAAGAAAGAAAATAAAGCAAAATAAAGAGAGGAAATTCTCTCATCAAATAACACGCGTTGGATTTTTATTTTTTATTTGTTTATTTATTTTTTTTATTAGGAAATGTGTATCCCGTCCAACCCTTATCGCATAGCTTACACGTTCTATCTCTGAATGTATGGCATTCAGCCTCCCAATATATCTATATATATCTATACCTATATATATCCAAGGGTCTAGATAGTCAAGAAGAAGCTTTGATCAGTTTCGTCTCTTCTCCTTTGCATCGTACATGCTTCTGTATACTCACCCCCGTCTATAGACCTCTTTCATTTTATCACTTACAATGCTTTTGCCTTCTCTCTCTCTCTCTCCTCTCTCTCTCTCTCTTTCTATTCCTTTTTCTCCATAATCCTCCTCACTTCTTCCTTCGCTCTCTCTCTCTCGTTCTCTTTCTTCCTCTTCAGCCATCTCTCCTCTCTCTCTCTCCCTCTCTCTCTCTCTATACTTTTTTTTCCGTAATCCTTTCCACTTCTTCCCCCTTCCCTCTCTCTCTCTCTCTCTCCTTCCTCACTTTTCCAACATCTATTTCTTCTCTCTCTCTTTCTCTCTCTATACCTTTTTTTCGTAATCCTTTTCACTTCTTCCTTTTCTCCTCTCCTCTCCTACATCTATTCGTCCTCTTCTCTCTCTCTCTCTCTCTCTCTCTCTCTCTCTCTCTCTCTTTTCCAACATCTATTTTTCCTCTTCTCTCTCTTCAAATATCTCTCCTCCCTTTTCCTACATCTCTCTCTCTCTCTCTCTCTCTCTCTCTCTCTCTCTCTCTCTCATTCTTCAATCAGACTAAATCTTAAAATCTGCCGCAAAGTCTTTTGAACAAATCCGCCGGAAGATGAAATCCCCTTCGGGTGACAGGAGTCTCGATCATTAGTCTGCCGTTTGGGAAACTGTCAGTTGCTGTCGGCGGCGCCCTGTCTATATACAAGACTCTGCGAGGTGGGGTATGGTGGGTAGGGGTGGAGGTAGGACGTGGGTAAGGCGGGGAGGGGGAAGTAGATAGATTTTAGGAAGGGGGCTAACTAGTATAAAGGGAGACGCTTTCTCTTCGTGAAAACTTCCTACTACACTTCCCCGCGGCCCCCGCCTTTTTTATAAACGGATCTTTGGCTCCTGTGGAGCCTGGGATTTCCGTGGCTCTTTTGGCTCCGTTGTTCTTGTGGCTCCTGTGGCTCTCATGGCTCACCTGGTTCTTGTGGCTCCTGTGGCTCTCATGGCTCACCTGGTTCTTGTGGTTTCTGTTGCTCTTTCGGCTCAGGCCGATTCTAGGGATCTTGTGGCTCATGTGGCTCCCCGGCCTCCTGTGGCTCTCATGGCTTCCGTGGCTCCAGTGGCTCCTTTGGCTCATGTGGATTCTAGGAATCTTGTGGCTCCCCTGCCTCCTGTGGCTCTCATGGCTTCCGTAGCTCGTGTGGCTCCTGTGGCTCGTCTGGCTCCCGTGGTTCTTGTGGCTCCTATTGTTCCTTTGGCGACAGTGAATTCTGGGAACCGTGTGGCTTTTGTGGCTTCCGTAGCCCCTATGGCTCTCATGGCCTCTTTGGCTCTTGTGGATCCCATGGCTCGTTGTTGGTCCTGCTCGTCGGCTCCCGGTCGTCCGTTTGGCTCCTATTGTTCCTTTGGCCCCGACAGTGAATTTGGAACGTGTGGGCTGTGCTTCCGTTTACCCCTATGGCCTCTTTCATGGCCTCTTTGGCTCTTGTGGATCCCATGGCTCGTGTGGCTCCTGTGCCTCGTCTGGCTCCCGTCGTTCTTGTGGCTCCTATTGTTCCTTTGGCGACAGTGAATTCTGGGAACCGTGTGGCTCTTGTGGCTTCCGTAGCTCCTGTGGCTCTCATGGCCTCTGGTGGCCTTGGTGAATCCCATGGCTTCGTGGTGGCTCCTGTGGCCCTCGGTCTTGGCCTCCCGCGTTTCGTGTGGCTCCTATTGTTCCTTTGGCGACAGTGAATTCCTGGGACCGTGGGTGGCCTCTGTGGCTTCCGTTAGCTTCCTGGTGGCTCTCATGGCCTCTGTGGCTCTTGTGGATCCCATGGGTCTTGTGGCTCCTGTGGCTCTCGCAGATACTACGGATCTTGTGGTTCCTGTAGCTAACGTGACCCCTGTGGCTTCCTTGGTTCCTGTATCTCCTGTGGCTCCTCTAGCTGCTGTGGCTCTTGTGGCCCATGTGTGTATGTGTGTGTGTGTGTGTGTGTGTGTGTGTGAGAGAGAGAGAGGAGAGAGAGAGAGAGAGAGAGAGAGAGGCGATGACTAATTCCAAAACACAATGAATTTTTACCCTTACCTCCAATCTCCATCTAAAAGATATTACTACTCAGCATTTCCTGCGTTCTCATGCAAATAACTACTTATACAGAATGCTTTATAAACGAGCACACGTAATCCCACTTCCGGGGCAAGACTGAATTTTGAAGACGGGGTCCCTTGCAATGCGAACCCTCGTACTACTAATGTACGTCTTGTACATAATCCTTTTCTAATAAGCTGCAGATCCCTCAATGATTCTCAGTAATTCTAGACGTAATGTCACGTTTAAGCCGAGAGATACGTCTCCTAAAGTGGCTTTTCATTTATCTTGTATATAAATCGTTATCATTCTGAGTTATCGAACGCGACTGTATTTTCATTTCCATTTTCATTTTTTTACGCAAAGCTTTTTCTGTAATTTCATGTCTGATGAAAAGTATTTCATATAGCGTGGATGAATGTATTGTAGCTAGATCAATTCCCGCAAATTTATGCTGATAATTTATTCGAGGCAAATTCGTACCGATAATTTTTTTGGTCACTAATTCGTACTTATCATTTTTCTGTTGCTAATTCATACCGATAATTTTCTGTTCCTAATTCCTGCAATTACAAACCATTATACTCTCTCTCTCTCTCTCTCTCTCTCTCTCTCTCTCTCTCTCTCTCTCTCTCTCAAGAAAGATTGAAAATAATATTTTGTAATCGTGTACCCGGTATGTTAAATATTAAATCGTACTAACAAATTGTATATATTTATGGCTAAAGCTTATACTCTAAGGTCGAAGTTTAGTTTTGCCATTATCTTAAGTAATACCTTTAAGACTCAAGCTGTTCTTTTTACACTACACTACTGTCATTATATGTATTCTATCTAGTAACAGAAGAGATTGAGAAACACTACACACATTTGTATCCAATGATGGGTGAAGAAAAAAGAAATCGAGAAACATTACAAACAACGAGAAAAGGATTTGGATAAAATAAAGGAATCATGAGAAACTAAAAACATTTCTCTCTAATAATGGATGAAAATGAAGAAACCATAAGAATTAAAATAATATAATTTCCAGTTCAATGGTGTATGAAAAAGAAAAAAAATAATGAAAAAAAAAAACATTTCAATACAATGTTGCATGAAAAAAAATCACAGAAAAAAAAACATAATCTATCCAATAATGGATGAAAATAAATCACGAGAATAAAAAAAAATTCTAAAAAAAAAATATTGGATGAAAAAGACGATCTCGCGAGAATTAAAAAAATAAAAATTATCGTCTGTACAAACAAAGTTGATTGAAAACGAAGAAGTCCAGAACCATTACTACAATTAACACCGTTTTCTATTATACAACTCTAGACGAAACGGGAAACGCGATACGAGCTTCCGGCGTTACTTGACAACAAATGATTATGACGATGAAGACCTTTATGCTAGCAGAGATAGCAGCAATAAAGAAGAAGAGAAAGAAGAAGGAAATATTTGAAAATTGCAATCCACAAACAACCTGGAAGTTATCAAAAGCAGCGACTAGAAGTTTCTGACTCCAGCTCAGAAGGTTCGAAGGAGAGTTTCCCTGAGTAATATTCTCACTACGATACATTTCCAGGTCGTCTTGTCGTCCCCTGATTTTCTAGATATTACATGGTCTTCCGATCGATCTTTTGCTGCTGTTGTTGTTTGTTTTGTTGTTGTGGTTTTGTTCTTGAGTGGGTTTGGCACTGTAGCCAACTATGTGAGTAGTATGTATGAATGTATGTATATGTACATATATGTATTTATAAATATGTATGTATGTATATTTACACACATGTATATGCATATGTATGTATGTACATTGGATGTGTATATATATATATATATATATATATAGATATATATATATATATACGTGTGTGTGTGTGTTTATTTACACACGCACAGATAGAAGAAATATACACATACACACACCACAATTCGATTATATATACATATATTAATAATATAATAAATATTTAATATATATATAATAATATAATTATAATATTATATATATCTATATCATGAGTGTTTATTAGTGTTATTTAAAAAAAAATACTTTATTAATACCTCTAAACATTTCAAGTTCTGTCCGTCCCTATCAAATCTGGCCTGTTAACCAGATCCATATATTATATCCACTTATCAAATTCATTATTATTATCATTATATTATTATTATTATTATTATTATTATTATTATTTTATTATTATTATTATTATTATTATCATTCCAAAGTTAAACCCCTATCCATAAGGAACAAGCCCACCCCTAAGGAACCAATGACTTGAAATTAAATCTTCCAAAGATTATGGTGTTCACTTGAAAGACGTAACAGAATGTGATAGGAAACACAGAAAAAAAGAGATGAATTATTAAGAAAGCAAGATATATCACCAAATTAAAACATGAATAGACAATAATGTAAGTAAATTGATGAAATACGAAGTTAACAGTTTTGTGCTGACAATGGATCGCACCTTCGCTTAAACTTTTTACGATCCGATCACGCGATATCCTCATCTATATATAAATGAAATAAAGAAATATTTACAATGAAGTACAAAAATATATATAAATGAAATACAAAAATAATCATATATGAAATACAAAATATTTTGAAGTGAAAGACAAAAATATTTATAAATGAAAAAAAAAAAACATTTATAATGAAATAAAAAATATTTATAAATGAAATAAAAATATTTATCATGAAATATAAAAATATTTATCATGAAATACACAAATATTTATTAATGAAATGAAAAAAATAATCGTTATGGAATACAAAGATATTTATAAATGAAATAAAATAAATAATTATAATGAAATACAAAAATTTTTTTATAAATGAAATAAAAAATATTTATAATGCAAAAGAAAAAACGTTTATAAATGAAATAAAAAATATTTATGAAATACAAAATTATTAATAAATCTAATAAATACAATATTTTTATGTAATATAAAATATTTATTGATGGAATAAAAAATATTTATAATGAATACAAAAAATATTTATAATGAATACAAAAAATATTTATAAATTAAAAAAAAAATAAAAAAAACAAAAATATTTATTATGAAATACAAAAATATTAATGAAATAAAACATATATATTTATGATGAAATACAAAAAGTATTTATAAATGAAATAAGAAATATTTATGAAATACAAATGTATTAATAAATGAAATAAAAAACATTTATTATGAAATACAAAAAATATTTATTAATGAAATAAAAAAATATTTAAAATGAAATACAAAAAATATCTATAAATGGCATAAAGAAATATTTATAATGAATACAAACAAATATTTATAAATAAAATAAAAAATGTATTTTGAAATACAAAAATATTCATAAATGAAATACCAAAAATATTCATAACTGAAACGAAAAATAATATTTCCGCCACACTCCAACGACGAAATCCGACGGCTTAAAAGTTGCGTTACAACGCATCTCCGAAACGCCACAGCAGCAGTCTCTCAGAGAGAGAGAGAGAGAGAGAGAGAGAGAGAGAGAGAGAGAGAGAACGCCAAAACTAAAGCAGTATAATGGTGTTGACAGGGTCTCTCTTGTACTTTCCGGATATCGGTTGTTATTACCTTCTGGTGTTTGTTCGACGCCTTCTGATGACGGAGAAGTCTCGGTACAAATGTCATTTTCAAGATGAAGAAGAAGAAGAAGAAGAAGAAGAAGGAGAAGAGAGTGACGCTTAGGGTGGCTGAGCGGGAATTTGATCTCTCTTGACATTTTATTTCTAAATAGTTTTAATGCGAAGTGTCGTTAAAAGAATCTAGTGTTATTCTTATGTGCAGGGTACAAGAGCGATGTTGTTATTATTATTATTATTATTATTATTATTATTATTATTATTATTATTATTATTATTATTATTATTATTATTATTATTATTATTTTCATTACTACTATTATTATCATTATTATTACTATTCAGAAGATGAACTCTATTCATATGGAACAATCCCACAACAGGGTCCACTGAAATTCAAGCATCTAAAGAATATGGTGTTCATTATAAGTGAACACCACTTTCTTTGGAAGATTGAATTTCCAGTCAGTGGCCCCTGTGGTGGGATTGTTCCATATGAATAGAGTTTACCTTCTGAATAATAATAATAATAATAATAATAATAATAATAATAATAATAATAATTTAATAATAATAATAATAATAATAAACATTCTTTGTAAGCTTGAATTTCAATTCAGTGGCCTCTCTGCTGGTCTTTTCCAAATGAATACAGTTCATCTTCTGGATAATAATAATAATAATAATAATAATAATAATAATAATAATAATAATAATAATAATAATATCTTTGGAAGCTTGAATTCAAGTCAGTGATCCCTCTGGTGGGCTGGTTCCATGTGAATAGAGTTCATCTTCTCAATAATAATAATATAATAATGATAAATGAGAGATTGCTGATGTCAATGAGAAAGATGTCAGGTTCGTAAGCCTTGGGAATGGCCCATGGTCACCTGTGGGGGTGTTGGGGGGGGGGGGGTCTAAGGCCCGAACGTCTAAAAATGGGACTTGGTGAAAAGGGGAATTCCCCTTTTCCATCTAAACTTGATGAAGTCAAGGATTCAATTTGAAGCTCAATTTAAAAAGCGGATGTTAACGGAAAATTTTACTTTATTTAACTTTTTTCAGTTTACTGTAAAAGAAAACTTAAAATGGCTACTTGTCTGTCCGTCTGCATTTTTTTCTGTCCGCCCTCAATCTAAAAAAACTACTGAGGCTAGAGGGCTGCAGATTGGTATGTTGATCATCCACCCTCCAATCACCAAACACAGCAAATTGCAGCCCTCTAATCTCGGTAGTTTACATTTTATTCAAGGTTAAAGTTAGCCATAATCGCGTGTTTGACCACCGGGCCGTGACTGAAAGCTTCGGCACGTTTTTTTTTTTTTTTTTTTTTTTTTTTTTTGAACACGGTACTTTTTAGGAAGGATGTGGTAAGGAGATACTGTTTATTCATGAAATGTTTTTGGCTGAACGATGCAGCCTTGAAAAGAGTACAGATTTTGCAGTACATCCCAGATAACTGGTGAAGTCTTCCGAAGAAATTTAGGAAATTTACAGTACGTGGTTTATATTTTTTTTTTACCTGCATTCCTGAGGGGCTGATATTAAAAATAACGTCCCGCTGAGTTTTTCTGCTTAAAAAAAAATAACAAAAGAAGGTAAACTTCTCAAAACAAACAAAAGATGGTAAAGTTCTCGAGTTATCTCACCTTTACAACATCATATACACTTTTTCCTACAACGCTGTCAAAAAACAGATGGCAAATTCTGACATCTGGCAGAAAGTGAGAATCAACTTAAATATGGGAAAAATAACAATAAACAGATGAAAAATTCTGAAATCTGTTAGAAAGTGAAATCCAGCTTAAATAACAAACAGTTGAATTTACTTCAGAATACTACAGTCTTCGGAAGACTGAAGTTCTTCTCTAATAGACCTGCAATCTAGGAGTCCCACTTCCCACCAATTTGCCCTCCATTCAGCGAACATTAAAAAACAAAAATCCTCCCTTGTTATTTTCAGAAAGAGAGCAGGGATGCTTTCCCAAACCCCCTCGCACGCGCATATTTTTTTTTTTTATCTATCTGGCGAGTCTATATCTTCCAACTGCAGAAGTTAAGAGTTTTGGGAAGATTCGCCTTCAATCTTTCCCAAGAAGATTTACGGATCCTATCTGGTGTAGCACAGCTTTCGATTTTAGCATCCTGAGTTTAGATGAATAAGATGGTGGTTTATGCTGATGTACAGATTAAGGGGAAAGGAGTGGAAGGTAAATGAAAAAGGAGACAGAACACGACAGACCTTTCGGTTTTAGTATCCTATGTTCGAAGAGATAAGACGGTGGTGATGCTGATACACAGAACAGGAAAAGAACTACTGGAAACTGGATAGAACAGGAGAGAGAACACAACAGCTCTTGGGGATCTACATTCTAATACAGGAGAGAGAGAACACAACAGCTCTTGGGGATTTACAATTTAATACAGGAGAAGAGAAAACAAGAACAGTTTCTTTTGAGGTTTTATTTACAATCGTAAATACAGGGGAGAAGAGAACACAACAAAAGCTCTTGAGGTTTTTACAACATCTAATACAGGAGACCGAGAAAACAACAACGCCTCTTTGGGTTTTACAATTCTAATACAGGAAGAAAGAAAAACACAAACAGCTCTTGAGGTTTTACAATCTAATACAGGAGAGAGAACACAACAGCTCTTGAGGTTTTACAATCTAATGCAGGAGAGAGAACACAACAGCTCTTGGGGTTTTACAGTCTAATACAGGAGAGAGAACACAACAGCTCTTGGGGTTTTACAATTTAATACAGGAGAGAGAACACAACAGCTCTTGAGGTTTTACAATCTAATACAGGAGAGAGAACACAACAGCTCTTGGGGTTTTACAATCTAATACAGGAGAGAGAACACAACAGCTCTTGAGGTTTTACAATCTAATACAGGAGAGAGAACACAAACAGCTCTTGAGGTTTTTTTACAATCTAAGACAGGAGAGAGAACACAAAAACCAGCTCTTGAGGTTTTACAATCTAAGCGGAGAGAGAACACAACAGCTCTTGGGGGTTTTACAATCTAATACAGGAGAGAGAACACAACAGCTCTTGGGGTTTTACATCTAACACAGGAGAGAGAGAACACAACAGCTCTTTGAGGTTTACAATCTAACACAGGAGGGAGAGAACACAAAGCTCTTGAGGTTTTTACAATCTAACACAGGAGAGAGACACAACAGCTCTGAGGTTTTACAATCCAACACAGGAGAGAGAGAACACAACAGCTCTTGGGGATTTACAATCTAATACAGGAGAGAGAACACAACAGCTCTTGAGGTTTTACAATCTAACACAGGAGAGAGAACACAACAGCACTTGAGGTTTTACAATCCAACACAGGAGAGAGAGAACACAACAGCTCTTGGGGATTTACAATCTAATACAGGAGAGATAACACAGGAGCTCTTGTTTTAACAATCTAATACAAGAGAGAGGGAACACAAACAGCTTTTTTTCTTGGAGGTTTACAAGTCAACAACAGGAGAGGGAACACAACAGTCTGAGTTTTACAATCTAAAACAAGGCAGTGGGGAGACACTACAACAAGCTCTTGAGGGTTTTGGACAATCTTATTTTACAAGAGAGAGAACACAACATCTTCTTGAGTTGTTTACAATAAAATAACAAGGGTTCTTCGCCGGACAACAAAACAGGCTCTTGAGGTTTACAATAAAAAATACAGGAGGAGGACGAGGAACAACACCAGGTCTTAGGGTGACAATCGGTAAAAACAAGAGAGGGAAACACAAAAACCAGCTCTTGGGTTTTTACAATCTAAAAACACAGGAGGAGGAGAACCACAACAGCCTCTTGAGGTTTTACAATAAAACTAAAACAGGGTGAAGGACAACAAAAACACGGGACAAGCTTCTTGGAGGTCATTTTATACAATCTTAGGACAACAAACAGTTCTTGGGGAGTTTTAAATTTTCTAAAACAAGGAGTGAGGAACAACAAACAGGTCTTGAGGTTTAAATTTTCTAAATACAGGAAGAGGGAGAACACAACAGCTCTTGAGGTTTTACAAGAATACAGGAGACGAAAGAACAACAACAGCTTCTTTGGTTTTACAATCTAATACAGGAGAGAGACACACAGAAGAGAGAATTTTCGCAATCAGACAGCTCTTGGGATTTTACCAAACTAACCACGCCGAGCGGAAGCCCGAGAACACAACCAGCATCTTGAGGTGTTACATCCATAAATACAAGGAAGCAAGACACACAACAGCTCTTGAGGTTTTACAATTTAATACAGGTGAGAGAACACAACAGCTCTTGAGGTTTTACAATCTAATACAGGAGAGAACACAACAGCTCTTGGGGTTTTACAATTTAATACAGGAGAGAGAACACAAGAAGAGAGAACACAACAGCTCTTGAGGTTTTACAATCTAATACAGGAGAGAGAACACAACAGCTCTTGAGGTTTTACAATCTAATACAGGAGAGAGAACACAACAGCTCTTGGGGTTTTACAATCTAATACAGGAGAGAGAACACAAAAGCTCTTGGGGTTTTACAATCTAATACAGGAGAGAGAACACAACATCTCTTGGGGTTTTACAATCTAATACAGGAGAGAGAACACAACAGCTCTTGAGGTTTTACAATCTAATACAGGAGAGAGAACACAAGAGAGAACACAACAGCTCTTGAGGTTTTACAATCTAATACAGGAGAGAGAACACAACAGCTCTTGAGGTTTTACAATCTAATACAGGAGAGAGAACACAACAGCTCTTGAGGTTTTACAATCTAATACAGGAGAGAGAACACAACAGCTCTTGAGGTTTTACAATCTAATACAGGAGAGAGAACACAACAGCTCTTGGGGTTTTACAATCTAATACAGGAGAGAGAACACAACAGCTCTTGAGGTTTTACAATCTAATACAGGAGAGAGAACACAACAGCTCTTGAGGTTTTACAATCTAATACAGGAGAGAGAACACAAGAGAGAACACAACAGCTCTTGGGGTTTTGCAATCTAATACAGGAGAGAGAACACAACACCTCTTGAGGTTTTACAATATAATACAGGAGAGAGAACACAACACCTCTTGAGGTTTTACAATCTAATACAGGAGAGAGAGCACAACAGCTCTTGAAGTTTTACAATCTAATACAGGAGAGAGAACACAACACCTCTTGAGGGTTTACAATCCAACACAGGAGAGAGAACACAACAGCTCTTGAGGTTTTACAAACTAATATAGGAGAGAGAACACAACAGCTCTTGGGGTTTTATAATCCAACACAGGAGAGAGAACACAACAGCTCTTGAGGTTTCACAATCTAATACAGGAGAGAGAACACAACAGATCTTGAGGTTTTACAATCTAATACAGGAGAGAGAACACAACAGCTCTAAGTGTTTTACAATCTAATACAGGAGAGAGAACACAACAGCTCATGAGGTTTTACAATCTAATACAGAAGAGAGAACACAACATCTCTAGGGGTTTTACAATCTAATACAGGAGAGAGAACACAACAGCTCTTGAGGTTTCACAATCTAATACAGGAGAGAGAACACAACAGATCTTGAGGTTTTACAATCTAATACAGGAGAGAGAACACAACAGCTCTGAGGTTTCACAATCTAATACGGAGGAGAGAACACAACAGATCTATGAGGGTTTTACAATCTAATACAGGAGAGAGAACACAACAGCTCTAAGGGTTATACAATCTAATACAGGAGAGAGAACACAACAGCTCATGAGGTTTTACAATCTAATACAGAAAAGAGAACACAACATCTCTTGGGGTTTTACAATCTAATACAGGAGATTTTTAGACACAACAGCTCTAGGGTCAATCTAATGCAAAAGAGAGAACACAACAGCTCTTGAGGTTTTACAATCTAATACAGGAAAGAGACCACAACAGCTCTTGAGGTTTCACAATCTAATACAGGAGAGAGAATACAACAGCTCTTGGGGTTTTACAATCTAATACAGGAGAGAGAACACAACAGCTCTAGGGGTTTTACAATCTAATGCAAAAGAGAGAACACAACAGCTCTAGGGG